>NC_025996.2:21754247-21785884 GCF_000442705.2 Elaeis guineensis
TCTCCACCGACTCGACGGTGAGCTTGGCGGTGGGCTGGCTGTTGACCAGGATTTGGAACGCCACGGTCAGCAGCGACCCCCCCACCTTCTGCACTCCCCCACCGCCGCCGCCGTCCGGCAGGATGGCGAAGCCCGACGGGAGGAGGGCCACATATGCGGAGTCGCCGCCGTTCATGACGACGTGCATTGCCGGTATGTCCACCGGCGCATACACCACCATCGACCCCGACGCGTCGGTGCACGTCTCTTGCAGTATCAGCATGCTGCTCTGGTTTGCGCTCACCGCCTGGTGTGCATTGCATTCCATCCCATCAAATTATTTAAAATAAACATAAGAACCTTTAATCTTCGACACAAAGCAATGTTGACCTCAGTGATTTAGCGAATTAAAAGATAAGATACATTAACATAACCTTCTTTTATTATAAATAATGCATAATAATAAACAAATAATATCTTTTAGGTACCATAATGACAATTCATAACAAATGTACGTATATGCCACTAACCCACTGACTTCTTGCCCAAGTAGACCAGAAACTCGATAAAGCACAATAATCATGTATGCTGTCAAAATTAGGTAAGCACCCGACTGTACTAGTAATTGAGCGAGATCTTAGCTTTTAGCAACTTTCATCAAAAAAATATTTTAAGCATATTAGCAACCTCACAGAAGAGAGGAGGAGAGAGAGAGAGAGGTGGGGGGGGAGGAGCCTCCGGTTGGGAAGTCCAGCATGACGTCAGCACTGGGGAACCGTAGCTGTCAGTCGGTCATGTCGATCCCCGTTCCGACTTTCCGCAGATTACAACCCTCTCTCTCTTCTCTCTCTCTCTCTCGGAGTGTTCACCTCCCATGCCAATGCGCTTCTTTAGTACTGCCATACAACTTTTTATTATGTTCACAAAATTTTTCTAGAAAACTTTTTAGCTTCATGAAAAGGAGGAACACAGAAGAGAGAAAAAAAGGTAGAAAGCAGAAACGGTAACAAAGTAACAGATGGAAAGCAATAAAGCACGATGAGTTGACAGTGCAAAGAAAGCAATAGTGATACTTACGCTGGCACGGAGGAGGGAGACGGCCGTTGCCGTGGGTCCTGCCCTTGGCAATGTGGGCATCTCCTGCATGGGCCCCGCCGTTCGACAGTATGTCCACTCACTCCGGAGCCGCTCGTCCCGGAGGAAATCGAACAGCCGCTGCGGCGACACCGGCAGCCACACCGACGTCGCGGCGCTCAGCACCACCCCAGGCGGCTCCCCGGGGTCGTCCACGCTCTGCCTCGTCATCACCCTGACATCTTCCCCTATACTCCCCACGCTCAGCTTACTCCATTTGTGTGCGGACGACGCGCAAACCCCCGCACAGAAATTATCCGTCATTCTTTGCGCCAGCTTCAGCATGCTCCTCCTCCCGCTCGCAGTTATTGCTGCTATACATCATCAAAATTTAAAACAAATATACAAATATATATATATATATTATTTAATCATCAATCCTTCATGTTTGCATTGCCGCCGATGGACGGAGGGAAATTAACTCACTGTTATGGTCTCGGGTGGGGAGGGAGGAAGACATAAGGATGGCGAGGCACTCGCACTGGCGTTGGAGGGTGGCGACCCAGCGGCGGGCGCCGAGCCCGAGGCCGGAGCGGAGGAGAGAGCGGTACAGCTGGTGAACCGCGGACTCGTCGTACTCAGCGTGTTCCACCCATGTGACCTGCGCGCCATGGCGTCGTTAGCTCATTAATGCCGCGGACTGTCGCCACCAAAGCAATTACACTGCCGGACCTGGATAGCACCATCCCGCATGATGCGAGGACACGCTAACACGCACAGAGGCTAACACAAGAGGACAAAACACTACCGCACCCGCTTCGAGCTGCCAACACATGGTCCTGACGGTTGAGGTTTAAAAACGCCACCACCATCCCAGCTTTGACTAGTAGCATGGCATCGAGATGTGGACTCGAGAGAGAGAGAGAGAGAGAGAGAGGAAAAACGACGGATAGAAATAGGAGTAGGACCTCCATCACAATGTATTGAAATAGTAGGTTTTCTCGGGCCACGCAATGGCTCAGAATCCTGATGACCAACGATGAAAACATTGGGGAAAGATAATATATATTAATAGGAGCTGGGGATCACGGAAGTACCATGGAAGGAAGAAGAAACGGGAATAGAAACCATAGATATGGAATTGATTAGGTGAAGTACTATTATCTTAATCTTAATATAAGAAGGAATCCCGTTTCACAAGGGCTTTTCACAAACAGGCAGAGTTGAACAGTCTGATGTGTTTGGAGTCCGGGAAGCAAGAGGAAGGAGAGGAGCGGCTTCCATGGATTATTATAGAATAGATAGAATTTGGAGGAAAGGGAAATGAAACCGATAGGGAGGACAAGGGCGAAGGCGACGGCAGAGCATCGATTAGTGGCTGCTCGAGCAACGACAATACACCACGCCAGCTGACCGACTTTTTAATGGGTCAGTGACTTTTTGAGTAGTTTAAGCATTTTCCGAAAATAAAACATGACATATGGATTGAATACGGACAATAAGCAACCTAAAGGTGATGCTTCCAAGGAGTAGAAGAAGCATCGAATCCTTTTTAAAAACCAGGAGAAATGGCTTTTGGGGAATGCTGTGAATCGAAGCTGGAAGGTATAGAAAATTCATGGCAATCCACAGCTATTTGATGGAATCGGAAGGCACGCGACCCGATTATATTTTACGCAAGCCCGAGATTAGGCCTTGACTAATGAACACGGATGCACCGGGTATCTAGAACAAATGACACTGACTTCCAAATCCATCATGCGTCACAGGCTCACAGCTCCAGCCATATATTATTAATACGCCAATCGATACAAAGATATCACGAAAGATTTTTTAAAAAAATTGGGAAAAAAAAATCATGATTTAGTCGCTCATAACATGTGGAGAAGGGTGATGAGAGGAAGCCAGTGAATACCTTAGAATAGCCATTAGGCATGTCCTGAACCACACAACCAGAAGGGAGCCTGCGGCACCTCATATTTAGCGTAGGAGAAGAAGGGTTGTGTCTAATTCCATCAATGGATACATCGACTACAGCCCAGGCACCTTCAGCGATCTGTTTGCAGAACCTGAGGAAATTTACATCGCGAATCGGAACCAAAGGTGAAAGAACCTGGAGCTCCGCATGCATCTGGCATCAGAGAAAATGGGTAGAAGAATTGAATCGCATGGGATCGATGCAATTATACAAGCAGTTCAAAAAGGAACATCAGAAGGACAACTCACAAGCTGGAGGGTGCCATTTCTAGTACCACCCATGCCACTGGAAATTACTTCAGTGGTGGTGGTTCTCGCAATCATGCAAGGAAACATATCTGCCCACCGGCTCTGCAGAATGGTACAATTTGTTGCAAACAACAATAACACATGAATGACAGAGAAAACTAAGCAGTTTTATCTGTTCTACTTTGAGAACCTCCATCTTAAAGCATAGATGATATAGTACTAATTATAAACCTTGTAGAACCCAAAACAAAAAAAACTTACACTGCAGCGAAAGGAACTCGAGAAATTTTTCCGTGCAGAAGATGATATTATCAAAAAAAAAAAAACGCTAGTGCAGCAAATTCCTCATTTGATGCAGTTGAGAAAGAAATTAGAGGCAGTGTCTTGCTTACCGCATCCATGAGAGTCTCAACGAGGGCCGAGCTGTTGATGATCACCAAACCGGTCTCCCTGGTGGCCTCCGACACAAATCCAGCGGGCTTCATCCCGATGCACCGAGGGAACACCCGTTCGTACTCCTCATAGTTCAGCGTCTCCTTACCCCCTTCTAAGCTTGGGATCCAGAGGGGCTCGACCATCTGGGCCATCTTCACCAGCTCATCCATGGCAGCCAGCGCAAGCTCCAACAACATAGTCCTCTCCCTCTCGACCCCACCCATGGTGCCGACAGTCCTAGCATGAGTACTAACGTTTCCGAGTGGGCTCGACACCGCAGTTGGGAAATCAGCAACGATAGGCAAGGACGTCATAGGCACCGAGCCCAACCCGGCAAAAGCGATGGTGCCGACCGCAAGCTCCAAGCCTGAGTTGGGCACAGGGAGAGAGAGTGGATTCGCCAAGGCTGAAATAGGCTTCCCTAAGAACTTTCCGGCGAGAGAACAGACTCGATCGAGCTCATCCTTCAGACGCGCATTCTCGATTCTCAGGTGCTGTTCTTCTAGAGAGACCTCACCGAGAACCACCGGCCCGCCGCAGTTGCTGCAGATGGGGTTCCTCATCGCCTCCCTGATGGACAAGTTCTCGGCCCGGAGCTTGTCATTCTCCTGCTTGAGGATAGTGTTCTCATGGCGTTCCATTTGGGTCTGATTTCAATATTTTCATCAGAAATTAATAAAGTACGAGGAGACAAAAAAACAAAAATAAATCAAGACAACAAAACAAGATTTTGCAGGCCTCGCGATCGTAGAGTATTGATACCTTCATCTGGGTACGCCGGTTCTGGAACCAGAACTTGACCTGGCGACTCTCCAGGTTGAGCCTTCTGCTGAGTTCCATCCTTTGTTTCTCATCCGGGTGGGGGCATTCCTTGAAGAGACTGTAATGATGAAATAATAATTTAGTTTCTTTCTACGATCCAAAACCTAAGATATAAGAACATAATGGAACCGTGGAAGTGGATCTCGTACGCTTCGAGCTCTTGGATCTGCTGAGGTGTGTGACGGTGGTATCTTTTCTTTTTCCGAGGGTTCTCCTGGTCTATATCGTCGCCGGAGCCACCTTCAAGGTTGTCGCTCCCCGATCTACTCTCGTTCTCATCTTCCTTGTTCCTACCCACTGTATCCACATCCCGTCCTCCCCCGCCGCCGCCGCCGGCGGCTGCACCACCGACCATAGACGATAGACTCCTGTCCCCTTGCCCGTCCATGTTTGTTTGCTGGCCAAGAAGTCCACAAACAGAAATCAACTAAAAGGACTCACAAAAAGTTTATAAAAAAAAAATCTTTAAGAATAGGCGGGGAGGAAGGAGGGCGGTGGAGAGAGAGAGAGAGAACGAACGAGAGAGAGAGAGAGAGAGAGAGAGAGAGAGAGGTTACCAGGGCGAGAGAGAGGCCGGGGGAGCTGAGCAAAGACTTGGAGAGGGAGGGGGAGACGAGGCGCGGCTGGGAGATGGCGCCGGCGGGCATCGCGGAGCTGCCGTACGGGATGTCAGCCACAACCCGAGCGCCACCGGAACCACCGTCGAACAAGCCACCCAAACTCATCAATGAACCCCCTCTTAATTCTCTTCTCAACTCCTCGCCCTAAAGGGCCTGCCTTTATTTTTATTTTTCCACAGTAATACTGGTTGTGGTACCACTAGATCTAAAAAGAGCTATTTCACTTTCCAACCCAAATTTTCTCAATTTCCCAGAGACATGATCACAGCACAGGAGACCAAGAAATCGAACACAAAGGAAGAGAAAACTAGACAAGAAAAGATCTAACGGAACGGAGAGATCAGAGAAGGCAACAGCATAAACGGGTTATGAACACATGCCCCCAGCTCCCTCTCCCTCTGTAACATAGGGCAGAAAGAAAGAGAAGGAAGCCAAGCGAACCCCCCGCTAGCGCCTCGTTCTCTTTCCGTCTCCCTCTCCCTCCGCTACCCCCTGATCAAAACCCAAACCCCAACCAAATCCAAGCAAGAAAAAGTGAAAACAAAAAATCCAAGCATGATTCTCAGAACAAGGAGATAGAAGCTAAGAAAGGGAAAAGAAAGGCTTCAAGGAGCATAGAAATGACAGGAGCTGGAGCAAAGGAGGTGAAGATTAAAAAAAAATTTAAAAAAAAACCCACATATGTGGACTCTACGCGGCCTCAGAAAACGAAGAAAAGAAAAAACCCAGAAGAGAGAGAAATGAACAGGAGCAACGACAAGTGAAAAGAAGGGGGCTCGGTTGACCGTCCCCACCGTCTTTCTCGAAAGAGAGAACAAATAAAGTCCAAGCCTCAGGATAAAAAAAACCAGACTCTGGATAGAAACGGAGGTCTACCTCCCCCCTTTTCCACAGTCGCCTGCTTTTAGGTCCCCCTCCTCCTCCCAGTAAAAAGCCAAAGTTGGCAGCAGAGGTAAAATGGGGAAGCCCACAGCGTTTCAGACGCCTCTCTTGTCCCCTTCTCCCCTCTCTCTTTCTTTCTCTCTCTCGCTAGCCAACAGGCTTCGTCGAACCGAAACAAGAAGCGATAGAAGTGGAGGAAGAAATAAAGATTATTAAAAGAGCGAAACCAAAAACTTAGATGAAAAAAGATGGGAGTGAAGGCTGACTTGCGGGTTGCGAGGAGGACACCAGTCAAAGGCCACCCTCCCCTTTTTCGTCCACCTTTCAGACCCCCCAGAAAAAAGGGACCGAGTTAAAGGGCTGACCCTCCCCTCGGCCTTCTCGCCGGACCGGCTTCCGCGGCTTCTCTCTCCTTATCTGGGCCTTCTCCTATTTTCTTTTCTTTTTTCCCCCTCTATAAATACAAATGCTCTGCTCTCCTCTCCTCTCCTCTCCTCGTCAGAGAAGAAGATTTTGCGCAGAGAGAGAAGGAAATGGGTCTGTCCCTATAAAGCTTGAAGGAATGGAGCTCTAAAAGACGGCTCTGCCCATGCTCTTAGGTGTAAAGACTCGGGAGTTGTTTTGCGATAATTCTAAGCTTTTCCTCGATCGGCCGTCTTATGTAAACGCGGCACGGATCGCTAAGCATGGGATTTGGGTATTGCGTGTTTAGGAAAGAAACAGAGGATGGGTGGTAAAAAACCGCGGTGGCGCAGCGGATTAGGACGCAATAAATGATCGGAGCTGAGGCTTGGGTGGCGAGCGCGGGGCCTGAGAGATATTGCTGGGAGGCTGGAATCGTGGGTGTGGATTCTCGTGCATGCGTGCTTGCTAGCCACCAGCTCGCCTTAACTTATGAACCTCCTCCATAGATACGACACGCTAAATAGTTTTCTTCTTTTCTAAAAGAATCTCATTTAATATTGAAGAAATGTTATGAGGATTTTTATAAGCCTCCGATTAAGAATCTGACTGGTTTGGAATCTCAGCACTCTCGACTTTGACATTGCCACTGTTGGAATATTTCATGTCCTCGGAACTTCATGGATAAGAAGCTTCTATTTCAACTTCCGCACAAATCCTCGAGCTCATTTCTTTCAAATGTGTCATGGGGCCTCTTCCGAGCTAGTTGTTGAGGTATGTCAGGTCAAAAATCCTTTTTTTGATAGAATTTTTTTAATCAAATGCGTCAAAAAAGTCTAAACTAATAAATGCAACTAAAAGGGAAAATGAGTAATACCTTGCGGTCCAAATAAATGAACGACTAATGTGACAATAAATGGGAGGGAAAAACAAAGATCCAGAATATGTAAGTACTGATTAGAAAGAAATAAAAGAATTTCTGATCTCTTGACTGATTTTATGGATCATGCATGTGAGTTTTGTGGATATTAGAAATGCTTTAGGCATCCTTCTAAAACCTCCAAAAAAATACATCCCACTTCCTGGAAAATAAGCCACTAAGGTGTGATGGCACTCTTCCCAACTATAATTTGTCTCCATTTAAGGACTATTATATTGGAATTTAAGGTAAATTCGTTGTTTTATCTGGGTATAAAAGGTGGCAATATCATTTATAACACTCCCCAGATCCATGAATCTCAATTTAGAAGAAATTCAATGTTTTGGCTTCTCATTATTTATTTTACGATTTCAGAAGCAATGAAAGGGAAGGACTTACTAGGATATGGTTCTATCTATTCATGCAGGGGAAAATTTGGTAACCATTTACGAGGAGTTAAAATTTATGAGAGTGCCGATTCAACGTTTCAAAAGCTCCATTTTGTTGTGCTTATTTCTATGTCGTGGCTTTGTCATTTTTTTTAATTCGTACTATTCTGTAATAATTACCTGTTATATTTCATTTAAAAAATTAAAAAGAATACACTCAACAAATAGCTAAGAGGTGATTAAATTCATAGGGGTTATTGACATTATTTATGTGTTTATGAGTACCTATTGCGAAAACAAATGAAAATACTATCATATGTATACTGAAACACACACTCGAATGCACTATCATATGTAAACCTTACATTTTTGTTAACGATATCAAACTTCGACCGTGCACCCAAAAAAGGAAAAAAGAAAAGAGTTAATGGAAGAATTATTTTCTGTATGTGTTGCAATTGGTTGTGAGCAGGTGCAAGCTGGTTTTATTTTATGAAGATCATTTCTTCATTGCAAGATTTATTTGACAAATTTTGCAAAACAACTCATAATTGTAGACATCTTAATGAGCAAGGACATTGCAATTTAAAGGTTTTTTTCTCAAAATGCTCAAATAAATTAATCGTCCGTTTACATATCAAAGACAAGAGAGACAAGGAATGGTAATCATGAAAATGAACATTGATAACCATGTCTTGTATTAGCAATTAATATGAATTGATGCCAATCAGGACCATTAATGCAAAGAACTATTTTGTCGATATACTTGTTACACATGTTTGCTTAATAAAACCTATTGGCTATCAATTTGAGGCACAAGATGATGGCAAGCAGTGTTCTTTGGCCAATTTTCCAAATTATCATGCCAATAACTTTTTTTATCGTTAACTTTGCTAAGAAGCTTTTACTTAACCAATTAGCACCTGTCTCCATAGCACTTGAGGGGAGAGGTGCAAGTTCAACTTGGATGGTGGTGTTCTTATTATTATTGAAAATATATAATGTAGTATAGAATATGTAATAATATGATACATTAATAGACTGACTCTTCGTCAAACAAAAATGCATGCACGGGATTGAAATGGTAGATAACAAATCAGTAAAACATGATGGTGTTAATTGCCAATAAGTATGGTTAAATGTAGAATAAGTTCCGAATTAATAAATCTCTGAAACAATTGTCAGAGAAGGCATATTAGGCCAAAAAAGTCACAGCTCTAAAATCAATCAATAGTACAAGTTCTTTAGCCTTGCAGATTGATCCATTATTTCTATATGATTTGATTAACATATGATATAGTATACAACAATTGTACTTGGTTTCATTATATTTAATATAACAGTCTGAAACCTCATCTAAAATTGCTGGCCAGAAATTAAAAAATTTGTTCATAAATGAGATACCAAGGACCTTATTTAAAAAAGCTAGCTAGAAATGAAAAAAAATTATTCATAAATTAATAAGATGCCAAGAACCAAATCATGCATCATGCCCATCTTTTGTGGCAGTTTCAGAATTCATGAATTTCATACTTTATTAATCCAATGATTGTTAACAGAAATCCAGTATATACAAATGTTTTATAGTGAATTTTACAAAGATAATAAGTAAAAATTAGATAATCAAAACGACAAATAAACTATGTAACCATTACATATCTGATGATCTATATACTTTAGTAAATAATTAAAGAATTTTATATAGATTTAAATTTTTGTTTTTCTAAACTTCACTAGTCATGAATAGTCTGGAATTTTTTATTCTAACTATAATTTAATTTGGATGAGATTTTAGTTTTCTATACATAATCAAATAATTATTTATTTTTGTGAACAAGTGATTTTGAGATAAATTTTATGAAATCATCAGTTTCCACAACCAGTATGTAGGTGGTCTAATAAATTTAAGCCATTGTCCAGCCATAATTGCAATGAAACTTGGGACTTGATATAGCCAGTTTTAGGTTGTGATATTTGATCCCTGTCTTTGTAAAAAAATGTAGTCTCTTTTGCCAAACCCCATGAACATACAAGGAAAATGGTCAAGATATAATTTTAGAAGCTAGAAAATTATTGAAAAGTATATAACCGGATTTGTTTGATAAAAGAGACTATCCTAAAGAATTTCAAGTGCAAGAGCATATTCATGGTGACCATTGGCCTCTTTTAAACAATGGACATGAATGTTAGAAAATAACCAATTTATACATTTATACTTTATTGTTATTAAGACAAAGTAGCTGGTGGCTTCTATGTCGTTATGTTAAATTTATGATGCATATTCATATTTTATTAAACTATCACAAGTTGACAAATTAAACAAGAAATACTTGTGACCACCTACAGAACTTCTCCTTTCTCATAAATTGTAATGTGATGTCTTCCAAAAAAAGTCACATGCAATAATACCAAGATTTCCTATTTCTCCTAATTGTGTCAGTAATCATTAATCTTCATAAGGAATCGGTTAGGTCGTCTTCATCTAAATACAAAAGCTCTATTTATGAATATATAGGACTGTCATTATCGAAAGATAAGCAGTCATTAGTCTTCCTACCATTGGAAGAAGAGCAAAGCATTGGTAGATTATATAAGCAATATTCAAATTAGCATTGTTAAGCCTAAGATAATGCATACTTAAGCATCTATAAAGCAACGTTGACAGTGGATTCACACCTAGAAATATATGTACTGTCAACTTCAAAGGCTTGGCATATAATGTTATGATGGAAGTAAAATAAACTCAAGGAAAATCTCATTTTGCGCATATCAGGTCAAATATACAGAAAACTAATTTACAATGCAAGTTCTTCTTTGGAACCGGATTTTTTTTTCTTTGCTTTTTCTTTTGTGTATGCTGAATATCAAACTGAATTGGAACTGGAACTCTAATCAATAAAAATATGGACAAACAATGGATGGAAAATGATGTCATGTAAGCATTTAAAACCCTAGCTAGCTTAAGTAACATAATATAAATATCTCATTGACCAAAAATTGATTATGTCTTCCTCTCCCCCTCCAAATTGATAGAAACAGGGTTCCCGCCGAATGTAAATTATTCAAGTTCATAGACTTGAGGACAGACCAACCAAGACCAAGAACCTAAACCCTCCTTTTCTTAGGAGTAGGCATGTGTCAAAATCAACTATATCAAATTAAGGATTTGGGCACCGAGTTTAATAGAATTACCTAACATGATTCTTCTTTTCTTGCAAGCTAACAAAAATTAACCACCTTCAACTTTTTTAAAAAATGAGAGAGGAATCCGAATGTTCTTTAGGGACTCGTTTGGTTCGCTGCAAGTGGAGGGGATAAGAGGTAATTTTTGAGAAGTGGAGAGCGAACCTCTTATTTAGTTGGAGTTTTAAAAAAAAAAATAGAAAAAGCTCTTTCAATGGAAAGTTAGTTCTCACATTTTATGGAAAGTGAAAATCTTTGGAGGAGATGGATTTTAAAACTTCCTATGGGATGGAAAGTTGTGATATTTTTTTCTTTTCCACAAATATACTTTTAAGATCTACAGCTAAAATTTTGTAAAATATCATAGATGCTTAGAATGAAATACTTAATAGTGATAATATAATATTATATTAATATTATCTTAATATTTATATAAATATAATATAATATTTATATTTATATTATAATATTTATTATATTCTAATATTTATACTAATATAGTATTTTTTGAATATTAATATAGTTTTTATATTAATATAATATGATATTTATTAAGATATTAATAAATTTATAATATTAAAATATCAATATTTTATTAATATAATATAATATATATTAATATTATATTAATACAATAAATTATTATGATCTAATGTTATATTATAATAAATTAATATTATTTTTATATTAATAAAAATATAATATTATTATTTATATAAAGTTTAGGAGTAAAAATATATGGTCTTATATCTATTAATTAAGGATATAATGGGTATTCTACATAGTTTTTTCAAAAAATGGATGTTTAACCAAATATTGTTGGGAATAGTGTCCCAAAGCCAATCGTCAGCCTGTTGACGGTTGTGCTCCTTTTTGTATTAGTACATGAATTATAAATAAATTAAAGTTATTTTGGTATTTTTTCATCACAAATGTTTCATCTTCTAATGAACTCCTGTGTTGTGGTGAAGTCCTTAGGACTATTTAGACTCGACAAAGGAGGATTTGTCGCTTAGTCCTTAAACATGTTCGCGATCAAATGATACGTTGTTACCAAGGACGACAACGTTTATCGAGCATAGGTCGTTGTGTGCCATATGGGTTGGTTGTCCTCATAACTAAAGAGTGTGGAGACACTGGTATGGTATATAGGTGAGATGTAATGGTACATCTGCACTGAACGTGACCAACTCCGGAGCTATTTCTGCTGTCAAGATTTGCTCCGATGGGATATGGGTATAAATGTCCCTCCGACCTGAGACCGCCACGGTGACTTGCAAGCAACTCACTGCACTTAGGCACTGGACTACCTGAATTTCTAATTCAGTGATGGAAGGTTGCTGGGTGTAGTCAAGTACTTGACTTGTCGGTGCGTGTGTCAAGATGTGATTGACCACTCCAGTTTAGGAGCTGTGTACAGTCGTATTTCAATTTAGCAAAATCTTGGCCAGGGTAGTCCTAGTGAGGAGTCACAGGACTAATTGAGTTGAGCACGATTCGGATGATATCATCAGGGTTGACAGTTTAACCCTGAGTCGTCCTAAACACAGGGGTCAAAAGGGATGAATTATACGGTAACCATATTCACGTAGGTTTTGAATGTTGCGATTGCGATTATTCGACCTATCCGATCGTCGGGTACCATTGCTAGATGGTCACTTCGATTAGTACAGAAATTGGTTCCTGTGCTACCGGCTTAGGTTCGAACCTGCGGGGTCACACACATTAGAGGTTCCTTTCTGATCTGATGGCTGATTATGAGTCTTATCTATCTGGGACTCTATGATTGAGAATTAGGATTCTCTAATCATGAGTTCCACACATTTTGGGTACCGGGGTCAAAATTTTGAATTTCAAATTTTGAATTTGAAATTTGAACTCTTTGATCAGGGTTTCATATCGATGGTCTCTGATGCCTGATTGCCCATCGAATTTGGACTCAATATTTAAGAGAGATTTAATTAGTGATTTAATCACTAATTAACTCAATTTGATTGAGTAATTATTTTTGGATCAAGTCCAATTGAATTGGATTCAGTTTGGATTGACCCGATTAGGTTAAATGTTGACCTAATCGCTAAGGTGGTTTAGTCCTTGATTTGATCAGGAGTTAGGTTTAGTTAATTCCTGATTTGATTAGGATTTTATTGAGCCTAATTAAGCCTAATTATGTTGGGTTTAATCTGGTCTAATTGTGCTTAACCTATTTTAAACTAGGTTGGCTCAATTTGAATCAAACCACCTTGTTTTAAATTTCCTGCGACACCCAACTTCCTTGCACCCATTTGAATTCACAAGAAGAAACTTCTCGTGAAATTTTTCTCACGCAAAACCCTTCCCCACGCCCTCATTTGTGCGCCATATGGATGGATAAAATAATTAGTTAGCCATTCAAATTCAAAGCATGTTTGAATTTGAATGGATAACTTATCACTTGCCCTTTCATCCTTATCCATTTTGTGCGCTACATTACTTACACGAGAAAAGGTTTCTCGTGAAACATTTTTCACGCACAAAGAGCCACGCCCCTTCTCTTCTCACGCCCAAAAGGATAGGGATAAGTTGGTTTTCGTTTGAATTCAAATTTGATTTGAATTCAAATGTGTAACCTCTTGTCTTTATCCTCTCATGCGGATAAGACACGTTCGACGTTGTTTTAAAAAGAGGAGAAAGGTGGGACGTGCGTAGAAATTTTAGGAGAGAAACTTTGGGGCGTGAGGAAGGCTTCTGCGCAAGGTGAAGGTCCAAAACCTTCCGAGAAAAAAAGAAAGAAAAGAGAAAAAATTAGGCGCAGGGTTTTTGGTGTGTACCCTAGGGTTTCTACCTAGGGTTCGGGAAGTGAGATTGGTGTGCCACGAGTGTCGTGAGTCCACCAAATTTCAGGAAGAGATCCATCAGCCTCTCAAGCAATTGTGCAGACGATCCGGAGCATCCGAGAAGTCGGCACACATCGATCGAAGGAGTTCGATCAACATCTGCCATCAAAAAGGTGAAATCACGAACTAGCATTCGTGAGGAGCTGATCAGACGGGAGCTTCGTGTGGATGATCCGCAGAGGCCAGACATTTGTGTGGCTGTGACATGACGATCAGAGCCCCCCGACGGTGATCAGATTGCGGTGATCGACTATCCGCAAAAGATGATGTGTTCTGAACACAGTACTGTAAAACGTTTACTGATTCAAATTTGAATTTCAAATTTAAATGCATGCTGTTGTATCATATTTAGATCCTAGTGTAGGGTTAATTAGTATTAATTAATGAAATTAATTAATAATTCTGCTGTAAAATAGTAATTTTGAAAAAATTTAAAAATTACCATTTTGCCCCTGCACTAAATTTTCGCTTTAAATATAAGCCACTCTTCAATAAGTTAATTTCTCATGATCAATCAAATATACCAAAACCTTATTTCTAAAAAATTATTTCTCAAAAAATAACTTTTCGAAAAGTTGCTCAACCAAATATAAATCACTCTTCAATAAGTTAATTCTTCATGATCAACTAAACATACCAAAATTCTATTCCTAAAAAATTATTTTTTAGAAAATAACTTCTAAGGAAGTTACTTCCTGAGAAGAAAATTTCTTTCCACGAACTAAACGAGTGCTAAATGCAGATTGTTTTGCCCCTAGTAATTTTGTATAGAATAGTGATTAATATATGTTAAGAAAAATTAGGTGAACAAAAAAATATTTTCCTTATATTATATACATTAATATGATGTAATGATTTTTTTTATCACCAAAATCTTTTTTGATAAAATTAAAAATTTTGGTGACGTTTATTTTCATCAAAAATTTTACTTTTTGTTGTATGTCTAGACTGGCTAAAAAGAAGTCAAATAAAACCTTATCTGGTTCATAATTTAAAATTTTGTATCGTATCAACAATTAAAATCTTATAGAGTCACTCAACACCATCTTGGAAATAAGTAGGCATATATTATTGTTGTCACCATTTTCATCTCTTTCTAAGCAAGCTAGTAAACTCAGGATCTCCAAAAAATTCAATTAGTTGAGATAGAGGGCACAATATCAAACTTGCCTGGATGAAACCTAGATACATGCATAGACGTGTCATAGGCATTGGACTATCGAGAGAGATGTGGGTTGAAGGAAGAATGGAGAGTAGTATGAATCCATTTGCCTTAATTTTTAAAGATATCTGCCACCATTACATCACTGATCGAAGAAGATAGAACTGAAAAGAGATATAGCATCGGGCTACGGTGGACAGGTATAGCGCTAGATCATAATAGAGATACAACTGAATTACAATAGATGATCTAAATTATATCTGCTCTTAAGATAAATGACTAAAATAAAGATAAATTAATTAGATTTATTATTGAAAGATCCTCATATAGAGTTCAATTTCGTTTATTTATACTAACATATAACAACCACCCATAAGAACTATACCTATCTACTTCAATAGTTGCTCCCCCTGTTTGGTCTTCATTGCTGATTGTTCCAGTAATCGATAACATGATCGGTCTACAACTATTGGATTGATAGCCATGTGTTAGTGGTCTTTAGCTTATTCTAATGTGGCTTATGTTAGCCATCTCCCCTTATTCAGCCTACAATATTATTTTACTCTTAAGAATCTGAGATCAATATGATCATCTTAATCTTCTATTGATCGTCTTTTCATAGCATAAACATGACCCTTCCGGGCTGCTAATCTATATTGTAGTTGAAATTTATCTATTCGGTCTGGATATCTATCCTCTATATGATTTTCATAGTTGGATTCTATCAAGACTCGACAAGAGTCATATAAATCTTATTTTGATTTGATCAAACTTAATCCACGTACTGCTTGTTTCTAGCCATCAGCTAGACTATTGAGATATGATATAAGTAACTATACTATGAGATATTATTATACCACTATAAAAACTAAAATTCTCCTCCATGAAATGATTGAAAATGCATTTGGAGCGATACATAGACTGCCACAAAAGGATAATAATTCCTTTAATGAAGTCAATCATCTATAATTTCCTCTTATGGAGAATAACCACATGAGCTGAATAATCGGATCATGATATTTATAATTATGCTTTCCTAGCATTTAAAACCTATCTTGGTGAGACCCAATTTATTGGATCATGCACATAGTGATAAAATTTAGTATTCATAAAAAAAAATTTTTGAGCAATTTCTACCATCCTACATAGAATCATGAATAAGTTAGATTCAAGTTTGGATCCATTGAAATAAGTATGTTCAGAACTCAATTAGTAATTAAATTCGAGTTCAGATTTGAAATGTTTTTTAAGGTTTAGTTTTGCATATTATTTTAGTGTCAACTAGATAATGACTATTTCAAAATTGAAAGAACTTTTATTACAGTAATCTTTTATATATAATAAATTTGTGGTAGATTGCAGCACAAAAGGAGCATGGCATGGAGAAGTGGATAATTGGCTTTAAAAAATCTAACTACGTTTGAAGCATATTTGATTTTTTATATGTCTTTAGTCGGGTTGAAACATAATTAAAATTGAAGTATCGATTGGGATTTTGGAAATAAAACAGTCATGGGTGAAAGGGAAGGAGGACGTCCGTGAGGTGAAAATCCAAATATGAAAAAAACAAAATATTATAAGTCATATACACAAATCTTTTTATATTTTTCTGCTTGCATATATTGTATATATTATTCGTACACATTCATCAAGGTTACTGGTTCGAACTTAGGTCATCCAAATTTTATCCAATAAGAAAGCATATCCTGTATATAGGTTCGTTTTGATAAAATTACCCAAAACCTAATTTGGATCCATAGCTGATTATATATTATAAAATAATTGGAACGGTTATTAAATTTTCAAGAATCAGGTAATATTTATACCCTTAACTCCACATGGTTTTCAACTTCTTACATCACACGACCTCATTATTCAAATGTGGTTTAAATTTATACCTTCTTAAAGGAAGGCTTCTTAGCAATTAACGAAGTACATTGCTGGACTTTTTTTTTTTTCTTTCGGTAAAGGACTGGACTTTGGTATTCAAAAGCACCAGAGCTTTGAAGGTCACGGGAGGCCACGCGTCGTACCATATCGCGTGTGACTGCTATGAACCCACATCATAATCACGGCAGATTTCTGTTTCATGATGTCATGTGCAGGAGCAAGTCTAATTTTGAACCCATAAATCAATCCTGGAATGGCCAATTAGCCGGTGTTGACGCTCATTTCAGTGCTATTACAGAATTATTACAAGACCATCACTAATTTCCCAAGTCAAGATACAACCCCTTAGGGTGGACCAGTTTCCTCGTTAATGGTGTGTAGAACTTTCTTAGTGCATGTGATTTAATGCATGCATTTGCCCCTCTTTTATGTCCTGACACGGAAGCTCCTGTTTTCTGTCCTGACACGGAAGGGAGGGCAGTGGCGGTGAGGTGGAGAGCCCTAATCTTCAGCTAAAGTGAACCGTGAGATCTTTCTCCTCATTAATAGGGGATCTATAAATAATTGCTCAAAGAAAATCATGAGACGCATTCGAACACTATTATTTGGAAGAACGACTTGCACGATTGTACTTTTGCTTGTTAAATTTTTGATTGGCACAGAACACACCCCACCTCTCGATGCCATCTAGTGCCGATACTTCTTAGGTTTAGGCAGGACTCTTCTTTTTCGAAGCAGAGATTCCACATGCAATGTTCAGTGATCTAGAGAATAGAGTTAGGCACTTGATGGGCTTGAGAACGGATTAGTCTAGCAAAAACAGCTAGCATTCTCTTGCACGGGTCGTGCAGTTGGCCTTGATAAAATTCAAAGTTGATATATTTTTAATTAAAACCGTGAAACAAGAAGCATCAAAGACCTTGCATTCTTTGCCCATAGTTATTTAGACTTGTCGGTCTATTCTTCCTTTTATTTCAAAAGAAAAAAAAAAAAAAAAAAAATCAATCATTAGAGCCAGCTCGATTCCAAATAATTTCAAGTAAAACATCATAGTGGATCATATTAATCCACATGGTGCGCGTACGTGTTGGCACTTGGAGTCGTGTGGTTGCAGCCTATACTCGATTTGAAAGGGCAAGCAAAGGTGACAATAGAGGCAACTTGGATATTCCATCAACCTCTGGTTGGACGTAGCGTGCGTTTGAATTGCTAAAGCTACCAAGTGATTTAATCAACAACGTACATTGGTCGGAATTATATTGCCGGTCCCGACGGCCATGTCCATCGAAAATTGCCACCTTTCTTGGTATCATCATATGTGGGCCATCCGAGCTCATTTCTGCCGAGAAACGTATTCGGCAAGTAAGCCAAGCCCTCCCTGTTGCAGAATGGTTTTATACTTTTATGCGTTCATCTTCTGAAACCGGCTCCCCTCCTGCGGTGCGCACAATGCACCACAGAATTGCCTTAGCTGTCCATCATGCAAACAATGTGCACCACATGTATGCATACTCCTTGCCTATGCATGTATTATTTATTGGCCATCTATCACAAGAAGGATGGTCAATATGATGCACCGGATACTATGATGCAGCATAGAGGGTCCGTGCTCTCGTGCATGTTCCTTGTATATAGTTAGATTATATTCCAGCCAACATTATATGTTCGCCGATTTGGTAGACAAGCCTTTATCCAAATTTGGGTTGTACGATGGAGAGCTATTTTCTACAAATCCCTCATGATTTTCCAACTTTAGAGTGCACTTAGTCATGTATCAATCACGAAGAAACATTACCATTAGGACTAATTTTTTCTCTTTTAATCATTATGATAAAAAGCGTTCCAAGTATAAAAAAATATTGTTGGTTTTTTTTTTTTTTAAGAGAAGGAAAGATATTCTTATCAAAAATATCATTATGATAAAAAGTGTTCAAAGTATAAAAAAATGTTGTTGGTTTTTTTTTTTTAAGAGAAGGAAAGATATTCTTATCAAAAATAAAAAAATCTTACCCAAAAAAAAAAAAGAGAGAAGGAAAGATAGGGAAACCTACCTGCACTAGAATCGATGTCTAAATTTGAAAATATGCTATCCATAAATTGGATCTACAACCTTTAGTTGCTAAGTTAGAGCAGGTTCTATCAAACAAATCTCAATTTCATTATGGGCCTCTTTGATCCATTGCTAGCTTTTGTACTTCAAAAGTACTTGAGAAAAAAAAAAACATGTATGTAAACTAACTTTCTTGCTTATGTTCATAGATCGTGAAACAAATCTTATTTATAGCTTGCTATTGCTAGCCATATGATATAGTACCAACTGAAACTCATCTTTTGGTTGTATCTTTTGCACCAAAGAATAGTCAATCATGATGTCCACCATGGGATCATACCTTGCACACCCCTCCATGCATTTTGAACATTTTTATTCATCAAGTTACATGGATCTCGAAGTGACGCATGATCCAATGGTAGATTTACATGAATGAGAAGGTGAATCTTTAGGGAAAAATATAACCCTTGCTTTCAAAGTTGTGCGTATTGCATTCATATGTCTCATAAGAAATTCTTTGTGCATCACGAGCGGTATAGAAAATTCGACGTAGAGTACCAACTAAAACAAATCTTATTTATAGCTTGCTATTGCTAGCCATATGATATAGTACCAATTGAAGCTCATCTTTGGGTTGTATCTTTTGCACCAAAGAATAGACGATCATGATGTCCACCATGGGATCATACCTTGCACACCCCTCCATGCATTTTGAACATTTTTATTCATCAAGTTACATGGATCTCGAAGTGATGCATGATCCAATGGTAGATTTACATGAATGAGAAGGTGAATCTTTAGGGAAAAATATAACCCTTGCTTCCAAAGTTGTGCGTATTGCATTCATATGTCTAATAAGAAATTCTTTGTGCATCACGAGCGGTGTAGAAAATTCGACATAGAGTACATTGCTTTATGTGATTGGTTCATGTAGCTATCGCTTTTCAATGCATATTTAATATCTGTTGTTGTACTTTTCGTTTAAAAAATTTGTATGATGAAAATACCCCTGTTCTTTGAAAAAAATTATGACATCCTATGACATGTTATGACTTTTTATACGCAGGATGCCATAATATGGTTTAAAAAATTATGACATTCTGTAGCTTATTATGATATCCTACGTCAAATTATGATTTCCTGCATGTAGGATGTCATAATATGGTTCAGAATGTTATAATATAAAAAAGATATTTTTATCCAACTACTTTTCAACACTCATTTAATGCTTGTAGTTTCATTTTTTCATTTGAAAATTTTGAATAACGAAAATATCCTTGCTCTTTGAAAAAAATCATGACATCCTATAGCATATTATGATATTTTGCATCAAAATTATAACTTTCAGTATGCAAGATGTAATAATATGAACATAAGATGCCATAATTTTTTTCAAAAGAAGGGATATTTTTATCATTTAAAATTTTCAAATGAAAAAGTAAAACTATAGGCATTAAATGTATGTTGGAAAGCGATGGCTACGTGGATTAATTACATAAAGTGATGTGCTCCACATCGAATTTTCTACACCACCTACTGTGCACAAAGAATTTCGCTATATCTAATATCCAAATGGATCCAATATAAATCTTGTTGTACAAACAAACATGGATTTTGGTTTGTAGCACCCTTATGTGGCTATATGTTCATAGATGCAACAAACTAAACCACATATATAAATAGCACTAAATTTATGTGGCTGATCTGATCGAGGAAAAAGAAGAATTTCCTCAAACCACTCCATTCGAATCTAAAAAAAAAGATAATTAGAAAAAAATACAAAAATTATGAAAATACTATTATACTCCCTTTTCTTTCATCGATAATTCTAAATAGAAATACATAGCCTCTATTTATATTTATAATGGTAAGATCCATCCTTACATAATTTATATTGAATTTTTTTTGTAGTTCTAAAGGACTTTTTTTTCTAAAATAAATATGATTAGCAAGAATAAGCTTGAAATTTTTAAAATTTTATAAAAGATAAATTTTGACTTTTTATATCAACTTTGCTTTTTATGCCAAATTTTTTTTAGATTAAAAGATACATCTACTTAAATTCTTACTCAAAAAAAATTTTTTGATTTGACTAGCCCATTTTAAAGTCTAAATAATGAAATTTGGGCTTGATCACTTAGGGCACAATTTTCCTTGGGTGGTCACATCATAGAGCTCAAAAAATTATCGAATTTTTTTTAAAAAAAAATCATCTCAATTGAATATTGTACGGCTAAATTATAGCCTTCAAAAGTTTAACATGCAATATAATTTTTTGATGTAGCAAATCTTACTCTTGCATCTTGTCCAGCTCTATTTATAGTGGCCAAAGTAATCTATATCAAGTTTAATGATCCTTTTGGATCATGACTTCCTCTATTGAAGAGATTAGATCTTATCATATCAAAATTGAAGATAGAAAAATACTTGCTTTTTCAGCTTATGACTAAATCACTTGAAGATGACTTTCGACCCTTTTTTTGCTCCTGATCTTAATGAACTATTTGTCCTTCTTTAGCATCTAGATGGTAAAGTTGCTCTTTGCCATTCTCTCATATTGATGACGATTACAAATGATGGAGATGATGATTTCTCCTCAATCAATCAGGCATAACCAAAGAGCAAGAGCTAGGTCTATTAAGAGTAGCACTGGTTTCTTGTATCATCATTACAAATTTGTATTTCTTAGTTGCGGCAAACTTAAATATATATAGTTTGGTGATTTTTAACTCGATGTCTTTTTAAATTTAGACGAGAGAATAGGGTCATGGATGCCAAACTTTTAGATTTAAGGTTCTTCTAACTTATAGAATCCATAATAGCCCGCATGATGCTTTATTATATCTAGATCTTTAAGTGAAAGAGTTTCTCTTACACCTTTAAATTTGTCTCAAATGTTATCTCTCAAGGTTAACTTTGTGCATTTGCTTACTCAAGCTTAAATAGTTGATCCTTAGCCTTCGTTACATTAAAGAATTAATTTTTTTTTTCTTTTTGAAATTTTTGTCATTCGATTTCTTTCTCTTTGGCTATAACTCAAGATAAAATTTTCAACACTTTTTCTCCACATTTTGATATATGTTACAATAATTATAATAATTTTTTTAAATCATATCAATTTGCTTCTTGCTTTGCTCTCCTTTCTGGTATAATTTTTTATCATCTTTTTTGAGTTTATTTCTCTTATTGTATTTCTTAAGTTGACTCTTCTCTCCTAGATCCTCATGGCTTTTATGCCAACTTCTTTGATATCTTCAATTTTTTAGAAGTTTTAACTCATTCCAAATAGTGTGGGATGAAGAGATATATTCTATCAAAGTTCTCTTCAAAAAAAAAAAATTTGGGGGATAGATTAGCTCAATTTAAAATTTAAATAATAAAATTTGAAAATGATCACTTGGCCCATCCCTTTTAAAAAAAGGACGCCACATCGTATTGCTCAAAAAGTTATCTGATTTTTCTTAAAAAAATATTTTAATTAGGCGCGATATGATCAAGTGATAGCCGGTCCATATCTATGCGACAAAATACACAAGGCCAGATGGCTCGAGCATGTACTTGCTTGGCTGGTTTTTCCAGCATGTGAACACGCCGGGAGCTGGCGGTGGAGGTCCAATCGCCGAAGAATGCTGTTGGGTGGGTTGATAGGTCCCCCCCTCCCCTCTCTCTCTCTCTCTCTCGTGCTTCCCGGTTTGTGGATGGCTTAATTTGTCCGGATATGGCTGAGCGTGGTCGCCATCAGGTCTATACCCAGCTACAGCTCCCCTTTGGTGGCACCCCTCACCAACTAATTTTTGGTCCCCTCTCTACGTGCATGCTGTTCTATGGACAATGGAAAAAGATCGCTTGATATCAGACCTTGCCTGAATTGCAAATCAAGGTGCAGCCTCCAATGTTGGAGCTAGATGTTATCTGTTAAAACTCAGACTTGGTCCTGATGCCCAGCTATGAACTGCTAAAATATCAAGTATGTCTTCTTATTGCCACATAAATTATATATATATATATATATATATATATAATTCTATCATCTGCTTTGTTGGTGCTTTATGTTAGAGACGGTCGAAATTAAAGATGCTACAAGCTCTCTAACAAAACTCTCTTCTCAATTAGTTATGGTGAGTGAAACCCTTTAGAAAGGGAGGGAAAATTTTCTTTCCTGGGGCAACTGCCTGCTTCTAATTAAAGAGGCCTTTAAATATTGTATTACTAGCCATTTGGTTAAACTTCTTCATTACCTTAAATTCTGAATAAATAGGGGCCCGAGTAGTTACCAAACAAAATGCGGCTAAGGTTGGCTTATCCTTTCTTTCTCTTGAAAACAGAAAGGGAAATAAATCATTAATTATATCGCATGAGGAGAGCACACTATGAACTCATTTGGTTCATAAAAAGAGAAAGCGAACGAGTGTGGTCGACCAAAAAAAAATGGAGAAAGATTTTATATTTGATTGGAGTTTTCAGAAAAAAAAAAGATAGAAAAATTGTATTCTCATGGAGAAGAAAAATTCGCACAGAACACGAAAAAGTCTAATTTTCATGGGTTAGAAATTGAAATTTTTTTTTTCAAACTTAGCTTTAAATTTTTAGATAGAATGACATAAAATTTTTTTTTTATTAGAGACATGATGGATATTTTATATAATATTTTAAAAAAAATGGATGCTCAATTAAAAATAAATCATCTTAAAATATATCATTTTTCAATGATCAACCAAATATGCAAAAATCATTTTCGAAGACATCACGTACTTATGTATCACTTTTCCAGAAAAATACTTCAATGAAAAACAATCTTCTCATAAACCAAATAAGCCAATACCTTTTGCCAAACAGACAGCATTTTATTGTAAACTTTATCAACATATTGATGCAAACTATATTAATACGTTTATTTATGTAAGATAATTGTACAGCTGCTTCTAAGATTTTTTCTATTTAGTGGGTCCCTTTTGCATTGCGTATGGATAGATATTTGACTTTAGGTCATCATGAGAAGACTGGACGATTGGAAAACCCAATCGTCTTTGCAAGCTCTACAGGGGACCGCATTGGAAAAACCAATGAACCTGTAGAAAAATCTGGCTCCGTCTTCGACACGCGGAGGACTTGGACTCCTTGCGCTCCATGCCAAACGCGGTTCATGGAGAGCAATACATTCACACAATCCCCATCAACCCCTGAATGAACATTGCATGTAAATTACTCCCCCCGTCCGCCGAAACCTTGGAATTAGAAGCCAGAGTGTGATCCATCTCTCTTCAAAAGTAGATTTCAACACATTAGACCGGAACACAAATAGGAGAATACATCAAGAAGAGGTCCCAATCGCGAGCAAAACAAGCAACCAAGGAAGTTGCCATTCCATGGCTGATGCAATGAGTTGTACTTTCCTTAGATTGACATCAAGTAAAAGAAGATAACAATATTGACACAATTTAGTGCCAAAAGATGATTAAGTATAATAATACCAACTAGATTCTCGAATATATTTATTTGAAGGTGCGAGCCAGTAGATTGATGGATCTCCTTGATGCTTGCAACTAAGAGTCTACCAATTCTTATCTTTTGTCTTGCTTCACAATAAAATATTTCTCAACAAAGGTTTGTGAGGCCTAGAAGAACTAAATAAATACAAGCGAAATGAGCCAGAATTGACCATACGCTTCAAATAACGGGATAATTTTGTCAGGTCCAAAGAGCACGGATACCATTTTGGTGTCGACCACCCCTCATGGACCCATCATGGAAATCCGGATCCGGAGAGATAAGATACAGAGGTTAGCAAGTCCCTGTGTCTGAAGGACTGTTGCCATCAACACATATTGACCAAAAGGTGCAGTGAATTATTGTAGATCCGTGCAAAAGAACGGAGTCCATTTTGACCTTTGAGGATTTCCAGACTCTTCTCGGGCCCCAATCGTCGGCGTGGGCATTTTTCCCAAGGTGTGAACATAGGAACAAGTTAGAAGCTTGCAAATGAGAACAGCACCATACAAAAGGGTGGCAGAGGAATTGCCAACCTTGTCAGACCCGAAGACAAGGGATAAAGTCATCGCTGCGAGAAGGAAAAAGGGAAAAGACTTGAGGGAGGGTAGAAGGAAAGATGAGTGTTAAGGCTGCGAAGAAAAGGGACCGGCTCAAAGGCCATCCTTGTCCTATTGTCTGAAATCCTTTTCCATAGTGGGGGCTCACCTCAAACTAGAGCAGTTTGAACGGTAGGTTAGACCCGCTGCCTAGTTAGTGCTTACAATAGGAGAAAGTATACCCTACACCATACGTATTACGTGGTCATGCATTACACCAATCATCTCATCTCTTTCATGTCAGCTCCATTCATCATGCACTCATCTTGATGATTGGCTTATGGAAGAGAGATAAGCTAATTGATGTAGCGCACAGCTAATACTGATACATGCAATGTAGGATATAACGTGCCTTAACATAAGAAAGATTATTTTGTACCCTATGTGCACCATAGTGGATATGCATAACATCAATTATAGCTGCTCATTCTTATGAGTATCATTCATAAAATGTGTATCTCGATGCACTGTCATAAGAACGAGCAGTTATAATTGATGACATGCATGATCATACGATGCATGCAACTTAGGAAATAATTTCTTTTGAAATAGAGAGAGGTGGAAAGTGATCAGGATCCCAAGTCATAAGGATTATGGAATACCAGGTGGAGGTGAATGTTTGGATTTATTTTGGCCTCTTTGATTGGACATAGCCAACAAAAAGTCAAGTTTATTGATTTCGACAGGCAACAACCTTCAATAAGAAGAGGGTAGTATCCCGCTACCTCTGGTCTAGTCAAAAAAAAAAGAAGATAGGCAACAATCTTTTGTGAATTAGTTCATTAAATTCTTTGTTTAATCCTAACAAGATTGGAAAGAGATTGGGAATTCGTAGATTTGCTTGATCTTGGCCTTCTTAATGTGACATGCCATAGAAATTGTTAATGACTTGATGTTCGTCCGGAGTGGCAGGATATCAAATACAAGCTACTCTTCTTTTATTACGATTGCAAGTCTCTCTCTCTATACTTTTTAAATTAAACACGATGTCCAGCATCAATGAAATGAGAACTAGTGATAGCGATTCTCTAACTTATTAAAAAATAAGCAAATCTAAACTTTGACCTAGATAATAGGAAGGCATATAATGAAGCGCTTCAGTAAACAACAACAACAACAACAACAAATTACTTTAGAAATATTCTGTAACCTATTTGAGAGGACTCTAATTTGGACAAGATCATTTTTCTCGAAAAAGGAACTATATGTCCCAGTTTCCCATCTAGTTCAATCCCCTTTGACATGGCACTAGCGTGGAATTTGAAAGAAAGCCACCTAAAATGGACCACACAATTCCCATCAATTGCACCAATCTCCTCATCAATATATTGAGATGAAAATTGGCTGGTGAACTATGCCAAGTACAATGGAAATACTTGTCTTTGCACGCAGAGTCAGTCCTCTTTTTGAATTTGTCTGAGCATAGCCTATCTAGAAGCTAAATTAGTATGCCCCAGGTATTTTTTTGTTCCAGCTTTTCGGTTATTTGGCATATGAATAAATAGAGTTGGACATATTTTCAAGTTACATTAAGAAACATAGAGAAGTCAAAATCTAAGTTAGGAAGAGGATTTTTATGTTAATTAGGGAGTATTTGGTTGAAAAAAGTGGGGGTTGGAAATCGAAATCGGAATGGGTGACTCCTATTCCAACCGTTTGGTTGGGAGGAGTTTTATTCCGATTTCGAGGTGAAATGGAAATAGCTCAATCTATATAGAACTCAATCCCTACTCTCCTCTGTGAATTCAGGAGGCGTTTGGTTCATAACCGAAATCAAAATAGGAATGAGAATGGGAATGGCTTGGAATCAGAATCGAAATGGTCAAATCTCCCGAAGCGTTTGGTTCGTGACCGGAATCGAAATCGAAATCGAAATGAAAATGAAAAATTGAATCCATAGAGAAGAGTAGGGATTGAGTTCTATATAGATTGACCCATTCCCATTCCACCCTGGAATCGAAATCGGAATCGGAATGGGACTCCTAACCAAACGGTTGGAATGGGAGTCACCTATTCCGATTCCAGACCCCCATTCTCCACTCCCAAACATCCCATCAATTTTTCATTCTAATTCCGATTCTGATTCCGATTCTGATTTCAGTCACGAACCAAACATTTCTGGAGATTTGACCATTTCGATTCCGATTCCAAATCATTTCGGTTTCGATTTCCATTCCGATTCCGATTGTGAGCCAAACATCCTCTTAGACTATTCAATGTTCTGATGTAGTGCAAGCTCTTGAGCTATGCCTTCATACGTGTAAAAAAATGTTGGTTTCGATGTCTTGCTCATGCTTGATAAGATCTTGAATATCTAGGTTAATAGGTTAAAAAAAAAATCTAGCAAGAATGAATAACAAGAAAAGTATAATCTAAAACCTCTACCAATGCGGCAAGTATTTGTACATAATTAATATAATTGAAAGAAACTAAATCATGAGGTGGACCTAATAGCTAAACTTATGAAATGATGTCACGTGGAAGATGATAGATGTAAGCTGAAATGATAGCCATGATTGAGAAGTATTGTCCAAGCAAGTTGAAGTCGATGTGAACAATCTTTACCAATTACCTTGCCCGCTTAAAATATTTGATCATAATGTTCATTAATGGTGAAAAAATAGCAATCATTCTTGCAAAATTGGTGAATATTTATAATAGGAGAAGCAAAATGTTAAAGTACTTACCATTTCGAATGCCATCTCCATCATTTCTACAATTATTAGTAGCAAAATGATATGATGTTTGTTCATTCAAGAAAATGAAATGGCGATGATTGGATGTTAGCCATCAATCATTTGCTGAGATATGAATGCCATGCCCTATCCAAGGTCCCATTTATTGCACATACAAATAATTCATCCCAAAATCATTAATTGCTCAGGGCGCCTAGGAGCTTACATTCATAATGTACCTTCCCCGGCCATGCATCTCGAAAAGGGCACATCCAATGAGCTGTCTAGAATGGACAAACTTGTGGGCACACATCACCGTTGGTAGAAAGATAGGTTTATATTCTATCATTTGCTTTCGGGGGTAAAAATAATATGAATAATATTTATTTAAATTTATTTTTATATTTAAATTATTTTAAAAATTTAAAAATTTAATTAATATCTATATTTATATTTATATTTATCAAAAAAAATAAATATAAATATATATAGATAACTCTTCAATTCATATCCGAATATCTTAATTTATTTATAATTTTACATAATTTTATATAATTATTAATTTTTTAAAAAATATATAAGCATGTAAATATGTTATTAACTTGATTTATCATCTATTTAATAATATTTTTGATTCTATAATTATAAAATTTAATTTTAATCTATATCCATAATTATATTCATACTTCTAGTATCTAAATTAAATCCATATCTATTTAAAATAAATATGGATATGAATTGTTGTATCCAAATAATATCTGTATTCGTATTTATATTCGTTAGATAGAATAAATATCGATATGGATATATTGATATCCGATCTATATTCGATTCAATTTTAGTTCTATGTGGTTCACAATACAAATTTTCATCTCATTGGAGCGAAAAACCTATATGGTCCATCGTGGCAGACTTGATCTCAGGCTCAAATTAGGCCAGTACGATACTTATTGGACCCAAGTTGTTTTTGCTGAGACTTATTCGAGTTCCCATCCATGGGCCACATGGGATACAACAACCGAGTTCTTTCTATTTGCATCGCATGGGCACCACCCGGCCCCAAGAACAAGTAAACCCACCAACGGCTGTGGAATGGACCCTGGGAAAAGTTCCATGGGCCTATGGGCACAACCCAGCGTTCGCGTCGCAAGTTCCAATTTCCGGCCTTTTGAGACTCGTTTGGTTGGGTCGTGGAGCAGCCGTTGCCAGGGTTCTCAAGTTTTAGTTTTAGGTTTTTCTTTTTCTTTTTCTTTTTTTCCCGCATAATGTTTCGGTCTCGATTCCATATTGTTTAGATTGCAGAAAAAAAGTTTCAGTCAAAAAAAAAAAAAGGAAAAAAATTTCTGTTCTTTTTTTTTTTTTTTTCCACTTCTGGTCGCTTGTCTTCACTTGGTTGGTCGGGTTGTTATATGAGGATGCTGAATCTAGATGGATTTAGGGGCATCAATTTGATTTAATTATAAGGATGGACTGGATTCTTTTCCGAGAATGATCAGCCTCACAAAGAAATAAGTTCTTCAACAATCACAGGCCACTGTGCCTTAGCTTCGCATGCGTAGCACATACTTAGATTTTTGTTTTTACTGCTTAAAGTAAGAGAGTGGTCTTCCACTACTTGCCCTGCTGAGATAACCTCTTTGTTCGAGAGTTTTTGACTCGTTGCAAAACCATACAAATTTTTAGAACTCATTTGGTTCATAAGAAAAAAAAAAAAAATCAACAACTAATTTTTAAAAAATTATTTTTTAATAATAAAATTTTGACATATTTGATTGCTCATAGAACATGATTAATTATAGAGTAATTTACGTTTGATTGAGTATCTATTTTTTTAAAAAATATATATATAATACTTATTATATTCTTAATAGATATAAGATCATATATTTTTACTCCTAAATTTTATATAAATATAAATATTATATTTATATTAATATAAAAATATAATATTAATATGTTATAATATAATAATAGACCAAATAATTTATTATGTTAACATAATATTAATATATATTAATATTATATTAATATTTTAATATAATAAATTTATTAATATAGATATAAATATAATATTAAATAAAATATTATATTAATATAAGTATTATATTAATATTAATAAAAATATTATATTAGTGTAAATATTAAAATATAATAAATATTATAATATTGATATTAATATTATATAAATATTAAAATAATATTAATATAATATTATATCACTATTCAATATTTCATCTTAATCATTCATTGATATTTTGCAAAATCTTAGCCATAGATCTTCAAAAGATATTTTAGAAAAAAAAATACCATCACTTTCTATTCCATGAGAAGTGTCAAAACTCATATCTTTCATAGGTTTTCACTTTTCATGAAATGTGGGAAGTGATTTCTCATGAAAAGAATTTTTTCTACTCTCTCTCCTCTTAAAACTCCAATCAAACAAGAGGTCTCCTTTTCGCTTCTCAAGAACTGCCTCAAAGCAGAATGGACTAGCCTAGAGTAGATGGATTAACTTACTCTTACTCCTTGTTCCTCTAGAATAAATTATTCCACTTTATATGGTGGAGTAATTATTCTTGGATTAAGTAGAGTAAATGGATTTGGAAGGCAAAAGGTCATGTACCGAATTTTCAAAATTACTCGTTTTGCCCTTTTGAATACTGATATAACCAAGATATTCAAAAATAATCGTTTTGGCCGGAGAAAATGGGTGCAATAACAGTGTTAAGTACCTTTTGATCTTATTCCGCTTTTAAACGCAGCATAAATAGTTTTGTTGGCTACAGATTGCGGTAGGTGAGACGAACCACTCTAGTTTTTCTATTTCTGCCTTGTCTAAATTAATTGATGTATAATGTGGTCCTCATGCTCATCAAGTTTAGGGTTCACTACCTAGCAGCTTAAATTTTTGGGTTCTCGTGGTTAGTAACAATAACAGACTCCTGCATCATCGCCATTCATATAAATGCTTTAAAGAAATAACTCCTAATTGCTATTAGATTCCCACCTATCAAATACGCTTCCTTTCAACACATGTATTGCACTTTTCTGATAGGACCGATATGTATGTGGTTCATATGCTTAGCAGATGTTCGCTAGTGTTAAACTTCAAACCCATCTACAAAATTAGTTTGAGCTCATATTTAGATAGCCATATAAATAAATATATTTACTATATGATTCCCTTTTTCAATAAACTGCTTGAATTTAGAAGTTTTTTTTTTTTTTTTTTTGGTAGTTTCAACTGCTTGCTCTACTATGATTTAAATAAGAAAATCTTTTTTATTTGAGTTGACTTTTTTTCACTCCTTGCGGTGAAAAGTCCTTAAATGCCGAAGTATGGTGCTGTTTCCTGCAAATTGGGGTAGGTGAAATGGGCCACTCTAGGTTTTCTTTCCTCGTCTAAATTGATAGCTGTCTATCTTGGCCCACAAGATTGCCAAGGTTAAGGTTCAAAAACTACTACTTGTGCTGCCAAATAGAGTTTATAGAATGTTATCAAAAAATAGATTTTATGGAAAGAGAACAATAACCATATATTATGGTAAAAAATGGATAAAGATGATAACAGATCGGATATGGATCAGACCTACCAATATCCATATCCATCCCGTAATTAAAAACTCTACATCTATATCCGCCCTGCAACCATCTCAGATCGAATCAAGTAGAGATGCAGGTCGAGTCAGATCGGATAGATAGCAGGGGTTCGATCGGATACATATAAAAATTATAAAATAATTATAATTTTGAAAAAAAAATATAGATTAAGGTTATATTAGATTGGATTTGGAACAGGATATACCATTATCCGTACTCTTTCCGAACTCACTTCGGATATTTTTTCTAGAACTCATAACTGTCCAGGATTTTAATCAGATTAGATTGGTCCCCAATGGGTCAGCTAAAATTGCCATCTTTAAAAATGGGTTCTTTTAATGGCAACGCCAATAGGTTTTCTATGATC
>NC_025996.2:21785984-21813914 GCF_000442705.2 Elaeis guineensis
TCCCACCTGTGATAATAATTTCTTTCCAAGGAATGGCAGAGCTAAGTTATATATATATATATATATAATCAGAGTCTTTGGCCGCTAGGGGCTCAGTTTTATACTTCTATTTTCCTTTTGTTGGAGCTGTGAGTATGCTTAATCTCCACTCTAATCTGGAGGGATGGCCTCATGCGATGGTTACCCTTGTCCTTTTTTGTTGTGCGCTATTCTTATCAAATGAGATCAATAAACTCATTCAGCCTACTCATCGAAATGGAAATGATCTAATCAGTCGTTACTAGTACCATATTGCATTTATTGCAAACCAATATTCCAGGTCATCTAGTTTGGTAGATTCTCAACTTGATTATGTTTCAGGAACGAACTATGTCGCTTTGGTGGTGCAAGAATTTACCCTGGCAAGGGCATTAGATTTGTGCGTGCTGATTCTCAGGTAAAATTGCACTTCTTAGTTGCACTTCTTGGATAACAGTTGATTAATTGTGCCTATGTCTACACTACAACTTGAATGATCTATGTTTTTTCTGGCCTCTAGTTCACGTGTTTTGATTGCCATAGGTCTTTTGTTCGCCAAAAATGTTCCTGTTACTTCCACAATCAACTGAAACATCCAAGATTACCTGGACTGCAATGTACCGGAAGCAGCATATAAAAGGTGATTCTGTTCTTTTCCAATATGATCAGTATTCATGTCCACTTTTCATATTATTTTAGACTTTTGCTATCATCTGATCATTTTCTTATTTCTTTTCTGATTTTGGAACCAGGATACCACGCAGAAGCCGTGAAAAAAGAGGCACAGAACAATCAAAAACAACATATTCTAGGTCAATAGTTGGCGCTACTTTAGAGGTTGTTGGGGTATACCGGCCGACCCCTTTTTATGCTCACTCATCCTCGAACCTGTCCGACCGATATCCGATTTTATCGATCGTACCGACCGACGATTGCGACAGTAGCTGCCGATATTATCCGACCGAAGGTATGTCGGTCGGACAGGCCCCTTCTGTTCCCGACCAGTCGAGCGGTGGAGCCCAAATCACCGACTCAATATCGAGGGTGGCAGCTGACGTCCGACTCCAGCAATGCGCCAGAATAACCGATGGTGTTCCCGGATCTTCACCCGACGCCCTGCAGCCGAATACCGACGTATGGTCGGTTAGCTCCCCCAAACGCCGTACGACTGTTATGGGATGCTATCCTGACAAGGACATGCGACGTGGCCGTCTTGGGGACATCGTCCTGCCTAGGACATAGGTCAGCCCCAGTGATTTGACAGCCCACGGTGACTTGTCAGGCCGTGGTGACTCTGACAGCCTCCGACGATTTGACAACTCCCCCGGTTGTCTGCGCCATTAATGGCGGGACCACGCCGCGTCCTACTATAAAGACGGGGAAGGCAACAGTATTGGGAGGTTCTTTCGAAGCCCCTGGACTCTCTCTCTCTCCCTCGCTCGCTGAGCCCCTGATTCTTTTTTATTATTGCCTAGTCTCCTCTCTGACTTGACCGTCGGAGGGTCCCCGTCGGAGGCATCTCCGGTCAGTGTGGACTTCTCTTGCAGGTGCTCGTTTCCGACGATCAGACGACGAGGGGATTGGCCGCAACAGGTTTGGCGCGCCAGGAAGGGGGCGAGTCTCGACCTCCGCAGAGTCTGAAAAATCCTTTTGAGATGACAAGAACCAGGGCTTAGCGATCAAGGGCCACCAGATCGGCGAGGCACTCTTCCCGTCGGGAAGAGGCCTCTCCTCCACCCTCCATGGCGGAACCCAGCTCCCCGCATCCTGTGGTGACTACAGAGGTACAGATCACGGTGATCGTGCGGCAGATGACTGTGTTGACGGACGCGGTCAAAAGCCTTCAACAGCAACCAACCCGATTGCCGCATGCGTCGGTGGAGCAATCGGCGGCGCACCCGATGCCGTCCAGGAACAGCCGCCGACGCCCGCGTCGGTCTCCGTCTCCTCCCCAGGAGCAGCCATCCCAGCACTCCCACCGAGAAGGGAGAGGCGGCCACGGCGTGACACCCACTGGTCTCGGCGACCCTCTCCTTCCCAGCTAGAGTGAGCGAGGAAAGAGAAGCGGCCGCGGACACCGTCCGCCTCCCTTTCAAAATCGTTGGGAGACTCGACCCCTGAGATCTCCCAACACCGACGGATCGACAACTACGAACGTAGGTTCGAAGAAATCGACCGTCGGCTTGTCCAGCTCCAGGTGGACGGACAGAAGTCTTCGAATGATGCCGACTTCCAGACCGCCCAACCTCTCTCCCAACTTATCCTCGACGAGCCGATTTCTAGTCGGTTCAAGATACCTCATGTGGAGCCTTACGACGGCTCCACCGACCCAGTTGACCATCTGGAGAGCTACAAGGCTCTCATGACGATCCAAGGGCAACCGATGCCCTCCTCTGCATCGGCTTCCCCGCCATACTTCGCAAAGCTGCTAGGACCTGGTACTCCGGCCTCCGCTCAGAAAGCATCCACTCCTTCGGACAGCTCGAGCATGCTTTCGTGGCCCATTTCAGCACCAGTCGGAAGTCGTCACGAACCTCGGACAGCCTTTTCTCCCTCAAGTAGGGAGAAAATGAGACGCTCCGATACTTCGTGATATGATTCAACGCGGCCACGCTTGAGGTTTGGGACCTCAATGAAGACATAGCTATCTCGACCATGAAGAGAGGGCTGAGGGGTCCCGATTTACATACTCCTTGGACAAGATCCTCCCCCAGACATATGCCGAACTGCTGGAGCGCACGTACAAATACATGCACGGAACGAAGGAGCTTCCGATCGGTACCTGACCGAGACCAAGGGATCGAAGGAGAAGCGAAGGAATGGTCGGGCTCCCACCGAGCCTAGCGGGCCCCCGACCGACAAGCAGGTCTCACCTCGACGACAGAGCCCGAGATCGCCACGACGACGGAGTCCGAGGCCGATGCGTCGCAGGTATGACTCCTATACCCCTCTCTCTGCTCCTCGTGCGTAGATTTTGATGGAGATCGAAGGGAAAGAATATCTACGATGGCCTCCACCTTTGAAGGTAAAGGACCTCGACCGACTAAAATACTGTCGATTTCATCAGAGCCACGGTCACAACACCGAATAGTGCATCCAACTCAAAGATGAAATCGAGGCACTCATACACCGAGGGTATCTCAAAAAATTTTGAAGGAAACCGCCGACTCGACCCGTCACCGACCGACGACCCCAACCGACTGAAGAGGCAGCGAACAATCAACCCACGGCCAGGGTCATCAACATGATCTCCAAACGACTGGACCGGGGGATGACTGCTGGAGAGGAGTCGACGAAGAAGCAGCGCCAATATGATGTAATTACTTTTACAGATGAAGATGCTCGGGAAATCCAAACTCTCCATGACGACGCTGTTGTTGTCTCGACGACAATAACAAATTATGATGTAAGAAGGATCTTTGTTGATAATGGAAGTTTGACTAATATTTTATTTTACTCGACCTTCTCCCGAATGTGACTGTTGGTTGATCAGCTCAAGAGAGTCTCCACGCCCCTGGTGGGTTTCGCTGGGGAAGCTGTCAGGTTCGAAGGGGAAGTTACTCTTCCGTGACAACTGGAACTGAACCACGACAAAGCACCGTCCACCTAACCTTCGCAGTCGTCCAAGTACCTTCAGTCTACAATGCCATACTTAGAAGATCCGAATTAAATGCCCTCAGAGCGATAGTCTCGACTTATCACCTGCTGGTTCGGTTCCTGACCAAAAATGGAGTCGGAGAGATGCGCGGGGATTAACAGCTCGCTCGGCGATGCTTCCAAATCTCTGCTCGAAGTAACAAAGCGAAGGACTCCCTGACGGTTGATGAGTTGAACCAGCGGGGAGAGGAAGAATGGGGCAAACCGGCCGAACAGCTGGTTTCCATCCCGATAGTGGAGAATCCGAATGAGTGGTCTGGGTCGGATCCCAATTATCCGACCCTGAGCAATGGCAGCTAATAGAGTTGTTGAGGGTCAATGCCAACGTATTCGTTTGGTCGACAGCAGATATGTCTGGCATCCCCCCGGAGACGATAACTCACCGACTCAACATCGACCCTGGAATGAGGCCGGTGAGGCAGAAGAAGTGGTCTTTTGCTCCTGAGAGACAGAAGGCCATCGATGAGGAAGTGGACAAGCTACTCGAGGCGGACTTCATCAGAGAAACCACGTACCCCGATTGGCTCGCCAATATTGTCATGGTGAAAAAAGCCAACGGAAGGTGGAGGATCTGCATCGACTATACTGACCTAAATCGTGCCTGCCCGAAGGACAGCTTTCGTTTTCGAAAATCGACCAGCTGGTAGATGCGACGTCCGGCCATCGACTGCCCAGCTTCATGGATGCCTTTACCGGATACAATCAGATCCAAATGGCGCCCGAAGATGAGGAGCACACAGCCTTCGTGATCACTAAGGGCCTTTACTGCTACAGAGTAATGTCCTTCGGACTGAAAAATGCTAGAGCCACCTACCAGCGACTCGTCAATAAGGTCTTCAAAGATCAAATCGGATGCAACATGGAGGTGTACGTAGATGATATGCTGGTGAAGGATGCGCAGACTTCAGATCATGTCCAAGATCTTGAAGAAACTTTTGCACTCTTCGACGACATCGGATGAGGTTGAATCCGACTAAGTGCGCCTTCGGGGTAACTTCGGAGAAGTTTCTTGGATTTTTCTTTTCTCAACGAGGAATTGAGGCTAACCCTGAGAAGATAAAGGCGATCATCAATATGCGGTATCCGAACACCAAAAAGGAGGTACAACAGCTTAACGGAAGGATCATCGCGCTCAGCCGATTCATCTCTCGGTCGGCTGAGAGATGCCTCCCGTTCTTCAAAACCCTGAGGCAGGCGAAGGGTTTCTCTTGGCCGGATGAGTGCCGGCAGGCCTTCGAGGATCTGAAGAGATATCTGACCTCCCCGCCGCTGCTTGTAAAGCCAGAAGTCAGAGAAACGCTGTACCTCTACTTGGCGACCTCCCCAGAGACGGTTAGCTCGGTGCTCGTTCGGGAGAACGAGAGCCGAAATCACCAGTCCATATACTATGTTAGCAAGGTGCTCCACGAAGCTGAAGCTCAGTACTCAAAGGTGGAGAAAATGATATTCACCTTGATCGTGTCTGCACAATGACTCCGTCCGTATTTCCAAGCGCACGCTATTATGGTCCTCACCGACCAACCCCTGAGGGCGATTTTGCGTCGCCCCGATACATCGGGTCGACTGGCGAAATGGGCGATGAGGCTGAGTGAGTTCGACATTCAGTACCAACCGTGACTTGTCTTGAAAGCTCAGGTCTTGGCCGACTTTATTGTGGAATGCTCGATGACCGACCAAGGATCGGAAGGCGGGAGCTCCAAAGAGGCTGCAATCTCCGAACTTGACCCCGGGTCTACCTGGGTTTTGCACATCGACGGAGCTTCTAATGCTCGAGGGAGCGGGGTCGGGTTCCTGCTCACCAACTCAGAGGGAGTGGTTACCGAGTATGCCCTCCGATTCGACTTCAAAGCCTCCAATAATCAAGTCGAGTACGAGGCGCTCCTCGCCGGCTTGAGAGTAGTGAGGGAGCTCGGGATCGACAGCCTCAGAGTCTTTTTCGACTTTCAGCTGATCGTAGGACAAGTTAAAGGCGAATTCGAGGTGCGGGATCCGACCATGGCAAAATATTTTCAGAAGGTGAGAGATCTCATAGCACACCTCAAGTATTTCAAGATCTCCCACATTCCTAGGTCGGAGAACGTTCGGACCGACGCACTCTCCAAGCTTGCAATGTCTACCTACGACACTTTGGGCCGGACACTTATGGAGAGTCTCGAGCAACCGAGCATCGACAGGGCCGAGGAGATGCTGTAACTGACGACCGAGCCGAGCTGGATGGATTCGATCGTTCAGTATCTGACCGATGGAACTAGCCCTGAAGATCCCGCGGAAGCCAAGTGACTCCGATGGGCGGCCTCCCAATATGTAATGATGGATGGCCGACTCTACAAAAGGTCGTTCTCCTTTCCTTACTGAGGTGCTTGGGACCGACTGACGCGGACTACGCACTCAGAGAGGTGCATGAAGGGATCTGCGAAAGTCACTTGGGGGGCAAATCCTTGGCCTACAAGGTCCTACGGCAGGGTTACTACTGGCCCACCATGAGAAAGGATGCGGCTGAGTTGGTTCGGAGATGTGAGCCATGTCAGAGGTACGCTAACATACAACACCGACCCGCCAACCCAATCACTCCCATTGTCGCCCCGTGGCCCTTCGCCCAATGGGAAATCGACATACTCGGCCCTTTCCCTCCAGCGTCTGGCCAAAGAAAGTTCATAGTCGTCGCAATCGACTACTTCACTAAGTGGGTGGAAGCCGAACCTTTGACGTAAATCATCGAACGAAAGATGGAAGACTTCATCCAGAAGTCCATCATCTTCAGGTTCGAACTACCGCACACCATTATCACCGACAATGGGCGACAATTCGACAACCGAGACTTTTGAGAGTTCTGTGCGAGATTTCATATCGCGCACAGGCTAACCCCAGTCGGGCATCCACAGTCCAACGGCGAGGTCGAAGTAACCAACCGAATCATTCTGCATGGACTGAAGACCCGACTGAATGAAGCCAAAGATCTCTGGGTTGAAGAATTGAATTCCATCCTATGGGCATATCGAACGACACCCCGCATCCCGACCGAAGAATCTCCTTTTAGCTTGGCCTATGGGACGGAGGTGATGATTCCACTCGAGATCGGGCTACCCTCGACTAGAGTTGAGCAGTACCGTGAACCGGACAACTCCGAGTGTCGGAGAGCCGACTTGGACCTCCTACCCGAACTTCGACACGAGGCTCAACTCCGCATGGCTTCCTACCGACAAAGAGTGGCCCGATACTATAATGCTAAGGTTAAGCCAAAGTTTTTCAGACCCGGAGACCTGGTCTTAAGGAAGGCAAAAATTTCGAAGCCCCTGGACCAAGGAAAATTGGCTTCGAACTGGGAAGGATCCTACAAGATAGCGGATACCTACAGGCTGGGAGCCTACCGACTGGAGACTCTAGAAGGAATGGCCATTCTTCGGACTTGGAATGCCGACAACCTGAGATTGTACTACCAGTGAACCCTGTGTGCCCTTGTTCGTAATACAAACCCAGTTTCAAAGCTCCAGAGTCTGGAATCTCAACTCTCCAATTGTGGGTCGGTGCTCATCGATAGTACGAGCCCTGGCGCCCCGACTTGGGCCTAATGCTCCGTCGAAAATCTATGGCCCGATCGTCGACGATGTATCAGATTATTACGAGGATCGATATATCTACGTTTGCAGAAGGTCGGCATTGGCGATGAAACCCCCCTAAGTTGAAGCTACGCTCCTTCCACAGTCAACTCTCGAGCAAGACGACTGGCTAACTCGCCGACTTGGCTCCGACCAAGAGAGGCAAAACGCCAATGCGACAACGTCGCGTTCGCAACGAACCGACCAGGTCACGACCGATCGAGGGATATTCGGCTTACCACCGTTTATCACACGACGCAACGAATATGCCCGACAAAGAGCCGGGCCACGGATGACCGACTTGTCATCACCAAATGCGTCGGATACTATTCGACTATCAACTCTACAAGATGATCGGGTCAAAGGGCTACGCCCAAGGGACGGCCGACACCTGACTCGATGAATGCACCCGACTCAGGTCTGGGTGATGGACGCTCGACTTAGACTTTCGACTGTCGGGTCGTACGATAGTCAGGTTGCCGATCTAAAATCGAAGCCCGCTCTACCTTTGCCATGGCGCGTGCTGCCGATTATCTCGGCTAACTACCTGGGATCCTACCGAATGTCCTAATAAGGTACGTCGGGCCTACGACTTATGCGCTCGGGGGTATTTCGGTGAAACATACATTCTAAGATACATTCCAGGATGCATGAAAGGAAAAAGTTGAAAAGTTCTTAATTCCATTCAAGTATGAACTGAGTTTACAAAATTGGACCGAAGTTCGATTACAAGTACGCTAAAAGAGAACAAAAACAAAATATGCTCCGACTACTCGTCGGAGTCAGCTTCTTCTACCGGGAGAAGTTCGGGGGCGATTGGCATGCCCGCTCGGGTCGATGTAGGATCCGAGGTCGGGGCCGCCTCACCTTCAGTGACCTGTTCCGAGATGGCTTCCTAAGCGACAGTGTGATCTCCCGACGACGGGTCGGCCACCTCTTCCATGGCTTGGCCCTTCGACCCTGGGGGAACGATGCTGCTGAGATCAAGCTCCGGATACCGGACCCGGATCGCCTCCCGAGCATCCTCATACCTTACTCGGTACGAGACGAAGCCACTCTCCAGGAGCTCCTCGCGATATTCATCAGAGCTGCGGAAGTCCTCCACCGCCCGACCTAGAGCCTCCCTCGCCGACTCCGCCTCCGCCTTCGCTTTGTCTGCATCGGCTTGGGCAGTGGATAAGTTCTCTTCAGCCTTGGCGAGGTTCTCCAGGCTTACCCGAAGTTGCTCATGCTCGGCCTCGAGTTTGGTGATGCGACCATCCCGCTCGCACCGCAGTCGGTGAGCGGTACGGCCTTTGTGCTTGGCTTCCTCGCGGGCCGAATGAAGTTCGGCCCTCGAGGCATCTAGGGCATCGGTGAGGCGAAAAATCTCATCTTCGAGCCGGGCCTCGCAGTCGACCGACTGTTTCAGCTGTTCGACCATTGTCGCCCTCTCGGCCTCGGCAACCTCTGCCTTCTTCTTTCAGGCCACCAGAACGTCGCCGAATCTTTGGTACCCAGCCTCTAGCTCAGACATATTGTAGATCAGCTGTAGGCGAAGGGCCGGCTATCAGAAAACCGAATTGATGGAAAATAATAATGAAGAGGAGAAAGAAAAATGAGCTCACCTGGATCATGGTCGGGAAGAAGGAAGACAGCATGTCGGACACCGTCCGACTCTTCATGATCTCCCGATCGGTCAGGAGAATGGTTGTCTGGCACAACCTCCTGGCCAAATTATGGTTGGCTAGGGCCGACGCTCCTTCGGGAAGCTGGACGTCGGACGATGTAGCTCGACCGGCCGACCTTGTGTCGTCACCCGACGCTATTGGAGCCTTCCCTTGCCCGACCGTCCAGGCCCAAAAGTCGGAGAATGACGGAAAGCTCGAACTCAATTGAGCTCCTCCCGAAGCAGCAGCATGAGCGACCGAAGGTCGTTCGGGCTCCTGAGCTTCGACCGGAACCTCCTCCATCGGCAAAACGACCGACGCTCCCTCGACCGCACCATCCACTGTCCTCTCCTCGGGATGGACCTCGGATGGCACTTCCGGCACCGACAATGCGATGACTGGTTTCGGCTGCGCAGCTGCAGTCGGAGATGACATTTGGGGCCTCTTGGGTGGCCGTGAGGGTCCGGCCCCAGGCGCTGACCTCTTCCTTACCGCATGTTGTCGAATCTCGACGTCAGTCAGCCTCATTCTCAACGGTGTGCCTGCAATTTCAACAAAAAAGTTAGTACAAATTTGGAGATAGACGAAAAGCTAAGAAACAGTCAACAGGCCGAATTGTACCTAGGCAGGGGACCAAGCTCAAGCCGACGTCATAAAGAGCTTGTTCGGTAACAAGCTCTCTCTACTTCGAGATCGACATATCTTTGAGTCAGAAAAAATTCTCTCGATCGTCTGCCTCCACTCGGCTATTCTCGTTCGGTCGAGTCAGGGGGTCGCCCCAGCGGGAAGGGAACCCCCAGGGAAGTGAAGAGGAAACAAAGAAAAACTGATTCTTCCACCCATGAATTGACGATGGAAGACCAGTGTTGAAGGAAAGACCCTTTCGAGGGTTGAAAAACCACCACCCTCGGGCTTTAGGGTGGGGTCGGAGAACGAAGAATACTCGGAAGAGGGAGATACGAGGATTGGTCGGCAAAAGCTGTCACAACAAGGCAAAACTGACTCTCAGCCGGACTGAGTTCGGCGCCAGTTGCACCGGACAAAGTCCGTAATAGTCCAAGATGTTATGAATAAACTCCGAAATCGAGAAACGAAGACCGATCCGGAGGTCCTCAACATAGAAAGTCACCTGGCCTGGGGCGGGTTGTTAATCCGACCGTCAGCCCCAGGGACGAACAGCCGAAACTGCTCCATGATGCTGTACTGCTCCTAGAGCCGATCGACGTTCGACCCCGAAAGTGAAGAAACCTCCACCTTCGGGGTCGATCGAGAATTATCGGTCAGGTTCCCCGATGGATTTCCTCGAGGAGAAGTCCTAGCCATGATGCTGGTCCCAAAGAAGAAGGATAAGGAAGAAAATTTTAAAGAAGCGAAGAAAAAACGAGAAGACAAAGACAAGGCTTCGTGAAAACTTTCCAAGGAGGAAGGCAGGGACAACTCGACTAGAGTCTCGACAACAGGGCTATGAAAAGTGGAGTTTTGGATGCAGGTGACCCTCTATATATAGTGCCTCTCGACGGCCGGGATGAGAGCACGCCAAACGAGGGTCTCCCAGATCGTGACATGTGGCGGCATCTGGGCCTTCCCTCGGTCCGACGATTCGACGTACCTGCCCCAGATCAGGCCACGTCACCTCCATCCGCCCGAACGGGTTCGGCCCAATAGCCCCCTGCCACATGACGGAAAAATCGCATCTCAGGGTTCACTGATCAACGACGGTTTGCGTTCCCGAAGAGACGGCAGAAATGGCAGTTTTCGTTCCTAATGGGATGTCTGACACCAATGGGACGTCTGACGCTGGACCGTTCATTGGTACGGTCGTTAGAGTCGGGACATGATGTGATGGGTATCCACTCCTTTCGTCCGAAGCCGTCGCCCATGCGGAGATGCTGGCCAGCACGACATCCGACTCAGGAGTGGGGGGGGCAACTGTTGGGGTATACCGACCGACCCCTTTTTATGTCGACTCACCCTCGGACCTGTCCGACCGACGCCCGACTCTACCGATCGCACCGATCGACGATTGCGACAGTAGCTGCCGACATTATCCGACCGAAGGTGTGTCAGTCGGATAGGTCCCTTCTATTCCCGACCAGCCGAGCGGTGGAGCCCAAATCACCGACTCACTGTCGGGGGTGGCAGCTGACGTCCGACTCCGCAATGCGCCAGACTAACCGACGGTGTTCCCGGGTCTTCATCTGACGCCCCGCAGCCGAATACCGACGTATGGTCGGTTAGCTCCCCCAAACGCCGTACGACTGTTATAGGATGCTATCCTGACAAGGACATGCGACGTGGCCGCCTTGGGGAATCGTCCTGCCTAGGACATAGGTCAGCCCCAGTGATTTGACAGCCCACAGCGACTTATCAGGCCGCGGTGACTCTGACAGCCTCCGGCGATTTGACAACTCCTCCGATTGTTTGTGCCATTAATGGCAGGACCACGCCGCGCCCTACTATAAAGACGGAGAAGGCAACAGTATTGGGAGGTTCTTTTGAAGCCCTTGGACTCTCTCTCTCTCTCCCTCGCTCGCTGAGCTCCTGATTCTTTTCTACTGTTGCCTAGTCTCCTCTCTGACTTGACCGTCGGAGGGTCTCTGTCGGAGGCATCTCCGATCAGTATAGACTTCTCTTGCAGGTACTCGTTCTTGGCGATTAGACGACGAGGGGATTGGCCGCAACAGAGGTGATTCAGATGAGAAGAATGAAAAAACCAGAACTCCATGATGCTGCCAGGGAGGCTGCTCTTCTGTATGCTCTGCTTTTTCCTTGTATCTTATTTTCGTTGTTCTATATGTCCAATCTTTCCTCTGGGTTCTACTGTTGTGCTATATGGTTCTGTATGCAAAAAGAATTTTTTTGGGTGAAGATTTTTGTTTTTATTTAATATTGGCATCTGACCAGTGATCTAATCTGCAGGTTCGTTTCAGTTACAGCTTTTTATAATTTTAAAATTGCTATTTTAATTATAATATACTTGGTTATTTTACAATTTTCTTTCTGTGAAAATGTTCAGTCTTCATGTAAAATTATTTGGACTCCAGTCCGTTCATAAATTATAATCAAAACTTGTTTATGAGAAGCTTTTGATGCATTGACATTATTGAGTACATGGGGCTGTTTGTGATTCTAATTAAATAGTCATGATTTGGAGCTGATTTCTCGGGTCCAGTTTTCTTCTATTTTATATATTAGGATTAGTGAGTCATAACAGGCTTTGGTATGGTAAGAAATGTGTTTTATTTAAAATCTTTTTCTTTCAGGAGAAATAAAATAGTACTTACCTTAAGCCTAACTTTGTGTCCGGATGCTGTTTTGGCGGCAATCACATGTTAGAAAGCTGGCCCCTGACGTTTGTTGATTAGTGTTGGAGACGTATAGAAGAACACAACAATGTAAACTTGAAAATATTAAAAATTACTTTCTTAAAAGTAATATTTGCTTTCTCTCCTCTTGAAGTTGCTATGGGATTAATATAAATAACTTTAGTGGATATGATAAGCCTTAAAAATTTCTGTACTAAACAAATAGTGAAGAAATTCTATTAGGAAAGTAAGAAAATACTTGATCTTTTAAGGATGAAGTTTGGACAATATTTGTAAGAAAAATTAAAAGTGAAAGTTCTGAACCGTAGTTTTCAGATTTTGAAATATATCTATAGTCTTTGGTAGTTACAAATTGTGAAAAGATATAACTGACACTGGCACAACAGACACTTTTTCAAACTTGAAAAAGATACATATCCATAAAACAAGCCTACGTAATAGACTAAAACTTTCATGCAGTTAAATATAAATTCAAAAGATCCAAACTTCACATATTTTATATTTGAACAATTTTTAACAATCCCCCACTTGTTCAAATATAAAATTTAAAAAAAAATTAAAAGATCAAATTATGTTTATGCATAAAGTAATGTATCTTTCGATTTGAACATTACCTTAGTATAATATCACAAGATGAAATTGAAAATCCCATGTAGCATAAGCTTTGAACATGTTATTTCTTGTGAAAGTATTGGTGACACTATACACATAAACATCACATCCTTGCATTCCACCCAAACACTTGCTTATCACTCTTAGGGCCATATGCTATCCAAAATTCATGAACATTTATGAGAGTAACTCCAACTCTCAATTGAAGCGGACCACTCCGATGTTCATATAGGTAAAGTTTTTCCAGCTTCTTTGTCATATTTGAGACACTTGTTCCCTGAATTGAACCTCATTAAGATTATTAACATTCAACCTTCTAATTTGTGACAACCAGTACTTGCTTTATATTTTTATTCAGTTAACTTAAGTACTGAAAACATCCACATATCAATGACTTGTTGTTACCCTTTGAACCCAAAACTAATTTCATAGTGCTGAGTAGGATTGCCATCATTGGTGGATTTAATTAAAGAGTTTTAACCTAATCAAACTTGAAGTCGTTTTCACCAAATCTCTTGTAAGAGGTTTAGTGAATAGATCAGTCAAATTTCTATTCGACTTTACAAATGTGAGAGATATGATTCCATCCTTAATTAACTTTCTCACATAATCATGTCGAAGACTTATGTGTCTCGACTTCCTATTATATATATTACTATACGCTCGTGCTAGAGTAGCTTGACTATCACAGTGAGTCAAAATCGAACTCACACTCTTTGAAGTCAATGAAATTTCTAAAAGAAAATTCCTCAACCACTCAACTTTTTTACTTGTTTCTGCTAATGTAACAAGTTCCGACTCTATTATTGGGTGTGTTATGCAAGTTTGTTTCTTGGATTTTCAAGAAATTGCACCACCTCCCAAGGTAAACACCCAACTCGTAGTGGATTTGTTGTCTCTCAAACTTGATATCCAACTTGCGTCGGTATATCCTTCTAATATAATTGAAAACTTTGAGTATTGAAAACTTAGAGCTTTAGTCTTTTTAAGAAAACCAAGAACTCGACCAACAGTCTTCCAGTGATCAATACTCAGATTGCTAGTAATTCTACTTAAGTTATTAATAGCAAATGCAATGTCTGGTCTTGTACATTGTGTAGCATACATAAGACTTCCAATAGCACTTGCATACTCAAGTTGAGCCACAGCGCTTCCATCATTCTTAATTAACTTGATGCTTGGATCAAACAGGGTACTTGCCTCTATCTTTAAGTGACTGAATTTATTCTGCACTTTCTCAATGTAATGAGATTGACTCAATACATATCCCCTACTATTTCTTTTTATCTTGACACTTAGTATGGTATCAACTTGTCCAAGATCCTTCATTTTGAATGTGGAAGATAGAAACCTCTTCATTTCCATTATATTATTCAAATTATTGCTTACAATCAACATATCATCAACATATAAACAAACTAGCACAACATAATCATTACTTACTTTAATATAAGCATATTTATGTGTTACATTATGAGAAAAATCAAATGACAGAATTGCTTTATCAAATTTCTCATATCATTGTTTAGGGGCTTGTTTTAGTCCATACAAGAACTTAACTGATTTACAAACTTTATGTTCATTTTTCGATAGAACAAACCTTTCGGTTGTTCTATATAGATCTTCTCATCGAGATCTCCATTTAGAAATGCCATTTTGACATCCATTTGATGAATATGTAAATTATAAATAGACGCTAAAGCAAATATTATTCTAACAGAAGTAATTCTTGCTACCGGTGCATATGTATCAAAATAATCAATATCTTCCTTTTGTCAAAAATCTTTCGCTACTAATCTGACTTTGTAAGTGGATAAAGTACCATCAGTGTGGTACTTTCTTCTAAACACCTACTTACAACCTATAGGTTTAGAAGCAGGAGGCAAATCAATAAGCTCCCAAGTATGGTTTGACATGATTGAATCTATTTTATCTCTAATAGCATCTTTTCAAAAGGATGCATCTCTAGAAACCATCACTTCTTTATAAGTTTTAGGATCATCTTCCACTTGAAGAATAACTGAGATTGTCCTTACAACTTTATCTCCATTACCTTCAACAAGATAAAAAGAAATATGTTGAGAGTCAATCTCATTCAACCCAAGAGTTTTAGCTCTTCGAACTCTAGTACTTCTTTTTTGTTCACTAGATTGCTCATAAACTTCTTGTGAATTAGGTTGCTCATCAACCTTTTGAGATGTCTCTCCTAGTGTTACTTCACTAGATGAGGATTAAACTCTTTTTTTTGAGGTTAAAAGATGTTCTAAGAACTCTACATCTCTAGATTCAATAATGACATTTGACTCTAGATTTAGAAGTCTATAAGCTTTACTTTTTGAGACAACCTACAAATGCACACTTGATCCCTTTAGGACCCAACTTGGTTCTTTTTGATCATTATTCTTGCAATATGCAAGACACCCCCACACTTTAAAATACCCTATGTTGGGCTTCCTTCCTTTCTATAATTCATATGGAGAGATTTTATTTTTCTTCATTGGTATCCTATTTAGTATATGACAATAGAAAGAAGTGCTTCACCCCATAAATTAAATGGTAATTCAGCATGCAACAATAAAGCATTAATCATTTCTAAATAAGTTCTATTTCTCCTTTCAGCTAAACCATTTTGTTCAGATGTATGAGGGGTTGAACATTCATGAATAATGCCATTTTCTTCATAAAAAATATTAAATTCTTTAAGAAAATATCCTCCTCATCTATCACTTCTCAAAATTTTAATCTTTTTTCCTAATTGATTCTCAACTTCAGCTTTATAATTCTTAAATATATTAAAAGCCTCATCTTTATGTTTTAACAAATACATATAAGTGTATCTAGAACTATCATCAATAAATATTATGAAATATCTATTACCCCCTCTAGTTAACATGCCATTTAATTCACATATATCCAAATGAATTAAATCTAACAAATTAGTATTTCTTTCAATACCCTTAAATGGTTTCTCAGTTATCTTGGATTTAACACACAATTCACATTTTTTAAACTCATTTATATCATAAGAAATCAAATCACTTTTTATTATTCTTTTCATAGTACTTAGACCAACATGTGCTAATCTACAATGCCATAAAGAAATAGAATCAAGCATATAAACAGAAGCATTACTCTTATTATTAATAGAATTATCAGTTACAATAGACAACTTGACCATCCCATCACTAGAGTAGCATTTTCCAACAAATATACTATTTCGAAACAAAATTAATTTTTTCGATTCAAATACAGATTTAATACCCGATTTATCCAAAAGATCCCCACTAATAAGATTTTGATTCATAATGGGAACATGAAGTACATTGATGAGAGTCACCTTCTTGTCCGAAGTAAAAACGAGTTCAACATTGTCTTTGCCAAATATCTTGAACCTTCCTTCATTTTTCATTGGAATCTCTTGCCCATCATTGTCTTCATTGTAAGTCTTGAAGAGGGATTTATCATAGCAAACATGAACAGTGGCACATGTGTCATACCACCAACCAGAAACTTTATCTTGAATGACATTGATCTCACTCACAGTAGCAATGATCTCATCATTTTTCTCTAAGGAATTAACCTTTGATTTTTGCGTTTTCTTAAACCTGCAATTCATGCACTTGTGCCAAGATAGGCATGTCATTATTAAACTTATACTCAAAATACTTAGAGATCAGAAACTTTTTAGTACCTTCCTCGTCGGCTTTTTAGATTGTTGGAGATGTATAGAAGAACACAATAATGTAGGCTTGAAACACATTAAAAAATACTTTCTTAAAAGTGATATTTGCTCCCTCTACTCCTGAGATTGCTATGGGATTAATACGAATAGCTTTAGTGGATATGACAAGCCTTAAGAATTTCTACACTAAGTAAATAGTGAAAAAATTCTATTAGAAAAGCAAGAAAACACTTGATCATTTAAGGATGAAGTTTGAACAAGAGTTGTAAGAAAAAATAAAAATAAAAGTTCTGATCCATAGTCTTCAGATTTTGAAATATATCTATAGTCCTTGGTAGTTACAAATCATGAAAAGACACAACTGACACTGATACAACTAATACTTTTTCAAACTTGAAAAAGACATCGGTCCATGAAACAAGCTTACGTAATAGACTAAAACTTCCATGCAGTTAAATACAAATTCAAAAGATTCAAACTTCACATATTTTATATTTGAACAATTTCTAACAATTAGTTCTATCAGTGTGGCCAATATTCTACATTAACACAGTATTCTCATTTAAATATCTTTTCCTAAGAAGTCTGATTTAAATCAAAATCAGCATAATATCTGTTGAAATTGTTCCATATATATACATATGTATGTTCTGATGCTTCTTTTCATTAGTTGCCCTTTCATAAGAATTTCTAGTGAAAATACCCTTAATCTCCATCTTTACTGTAGCAACATGCACAAGGAGTTGAATAGAGGGTAATTGATATGATAGCCAGGAAAGCAATTTGCAAATTCTTTATCAAAGCTCCATATTCGCACAAAAAATTTCTTTATTAACAGAATCACATCCATCATTATTGATCCTATATAAGATGCAAGACAACACATGTAATGTTTATGGTTTTACTGATTTAGATCATAAATAATGGAGTTCTTTTCTTAATTAACATAAAAAAAAATTATTTACCTAAATAATCTCGTTTTAAACTTATTTATCAGAATGATGCAAAATGGGTAAAATGTCATTTTGAATGGCGTTTTTCTACGGCCACATCACCCCCTATTTTCCATCATATTTTCCACGTAGAGCACGTAAAAAAAATTAAAAAACAAAAATACCAAAATATATGGTGATTTTAAAAATGCCATTTGAGATGGTATTTTTAAAAATGCCATTCCAAATGGCATTTTTAAAATCACCATATTTTTTGGTATTTTATTCCCCCCACAAAAAAAAATGATAAAAAATGAAAAAAAATAAAAAAAGTTAAATTTATAAAAAAAATTCTAATTTTGATAAAAATAAAAATTATCATTTAAAATTAATATCTCCATTTCAAATTATCTTTTTAAAAAAATATTTGAAAAAAAATTGTGTAAAAAAATTAAAAATATCATTAAAAAAAGAATCGAAAAGAAATAGAAATTATAATTCTAAAATTATTTAAAAATTAATTATTTTAAAAAAATATCTCCAAAAACATCTTTAAAATAGCCTAAAATAAAAATATCATAAAATTAATTTTGTCAAATTAATTGTTTTTAAAAATTATCATTAAAGAAGAAAAAATTGAGAAAAAAAATAAAAATTATAATTTTGAATGAATTATAAAAAATAAAAATTAAATTCTAATTCAAATAAAAAAGATAATTTTAAATTATTTTATCCATTTAAAATTATTTTTTTTAAAAAAATCTAAAAAAACTTAAAAATTTTAAAAAATAAACAATACCATAAAAAAAAAAAAAATAGAAAAAAATGATAAAAAAATAAAAATAAAAATTTTGATTTTTAAAAAATAAAATTTTAATTTTAATTCAAATAAAAACCATCATTTCAAATAAGTTTCTCCATTTCAAATTAATTAAAAAAAGATTTTCAAAAAAAAATAAAAAATAAAAGTGCCATAAAGAAGTCAAAATTTTTAAAAATTAGAAAAAAAATAAAAATTATAATTTTAAATTTAAAAGAAATTAAATTTTAATTATAATTAAAATAAAAGACATCGTTTCAAATTACTTTTCATTTCAAATTAATTTTTTTTAAAATATTCTAAATAAATTAAAAAAAAAACCTCAAACAAATTTCATAAAAATAGGAAAAAAATGATAAAAATGAGAAAAAATTAAAATTAAAATTTTAAGTTATAAAAAAAATTTAAATTTAAATTTAAATTCAAGAAAAATAAAAGAAGAAAATGCCATACGAAAAGTGGAAAAAAAGAATAAATATGAAAAAAAATAAAAATTATAAATTAAAAAATTAATATTGATTTTATTTTATATTATTTAATTTTAAATGATCGGATATTATGCTTTGTGGATATAGATACACATACTCGAATGTGTCTCAGAACATTAGGAAGAAAAAAGTTATGCTAAAAGGGCTATAGAAATTAAAACATAAAGTTATGCAAAAATTATTTCAAGTGCGGGATATTTTCTCATTTTTTACTTCTTTATTTGGAATATTTTTAAATAAAATAATTTGAAATAGAAAAAGTAATTTGAAATAATATTTTTTATTTCAAATAAAATTAAAAGTTTTATTTTTTAAATTAAAAATTATAATTTTTATTTTTTAAAATATTTTATTTTTTATGCTATTTTTTAATTTTTTATTTTTTACATATTTTTTTTAAAATTAATTTGAAATAGAGAAAGTAATTTGAAATGATGGTTTTTATTTTAATTAAAATTAAAATTTTTATTATTTTATATTCAGAATTATAATTTTTATTTTTTCTCATTTTTTTCCATTTTTTTATGGTATTCTTTATTTTTTAAATTTTTTAAGATTTTTTTAGATATTTTTTTTAAAAATTAATTTTGAAGGAAGAAAATAATTTAAAATTATTTTTTATTTTAATTAAAAATTTAAATTTTATTTTTAAAAATATATTCAAAATTTATATTTATATTTTTTTTATTTTTTTATTTTGTCTTTTTTTGTGATGTTTTTTAAAAAAATTAATTTGAAAAGGAGATTGTAATTTGAAATGATGATTTTTATTTGAATTAAAATTAAAATTTTTATTTTTTTAAAATTTTGAATTATAATTTTTATTTCTTCTTAATTTTTTATGATATTTTTAATTTTTTTACAATAAACTTTTTTCATATATTTTTTTAAAAAGATAATTTGAAAAGATAATTTGGAATAAAAGATTAATTTTTATTTTATCAAAATCATAATTTTATTTTTTAAAAAATTAAAATTAAACTTTTTATTTTTTGGTCATTTTTTTCATTTTTTTTGAGAAAATTTAAAAGTGTCAAAAATTTAAAATTTAAAAGTGACGTAAAAGAAGCCAAAAATTTAAAAAAATAGAAAAAAAATTATAATTATAATTTTAAATTCATTAGCATATAAAATTTTTAATTTTAATTAAAATAAAAGACATCATTTCAAATTACTTTTCCCATTTCAAATTAATTTTTTTAAAAAATTTCAAACAAATAAAAAATCTCAACAAAATTTTATGAAAATAGAAAAAATGATAAAAATTGAAAAAAATAAAAATTATAATTTCAAGTTATAAAAAATATTAAAATTTTAATTTGAATTCAAGAAAAATAAAAGAAAAAAATGCCATACGCAAAGTGAAAAAAAAGTAAAATTTTATTTATTTTTTAAATTAAAAATTAAACAATTTTATTTTTTCATAATTTTTAATTTTTTGCTCTTTAATGGCATTTTTTTATTTTTTATTTTTTTGACATATCTTTTTTTAAAAAAATTATTTGAAATGGGAAAAATAATTTGAAATGATGGTTTTTATTTGAATTAAAATTAAAATTTTTATTTTTTTAAATTTAAAATTATAATTTTTATTTAGCTTTCATTTTTTTATGATTTTTTTTATAAATTTAATTTTTTTTAATTTTTTCTTTTTTTTGTGGGGGAAAAAACGCAAAAAAATATGGTGATTTTAAAAATGCCATTTGGGATAGTGTTTTTAAAAATGCCATCCCGGACGGCGTTTTTAAAATCACCATATATTTTGGTGTTTTTGTTTTTTTTTTACGTGATCTACGTGAAAAATAAGGTAGAAAATAGGGACTGACATGATGATGGGAAAATATCATTCAAAATGGTATTTTATCCATTTTGCATCATTCTGTTAAATATATTTAAAATGAGATTATTTAGATAATTTTTTTTTTTAATATTAATAAGGAAAAGAACTCATAAATAATGACAGTATGTTTTTAAAATTGGGCTGGAGGTAGGTGATGCGACTTAATGAGGTATAGGCTTCCCATCATGGTCATCAATGTATTATGTATGTGATGATTGTGATCGGATGGGCTAATGCAGTATATGTGCAGTGCACACAGCATGAGGTCCATTCAGTCACGGTCATCTTGCAAAAGAAGGATGGTGATAGCCATGATTGGAAGATTGGGAATTTTGTGTGTGTACCCCGTGGATGGTGCACCGCTTGACACCTGTCTTTCCAATCACATGCTTATGCACAATATACGAGAGAGTTCGGAACCTTTGGATATGAATCTGGCACAAAATCCACCGTCCGTAGCCATCACATCACTCATATTGGAGACATACAATTTTTATTTTTTTTAAAATTTATATTTTAGTACAATATATAATGCATCAAAAGTTAAAAGAGAGCTGCACATTTGCAAGATGGATAATGTAATGGCTATATATAATGAGCTCTTTTTTAGAATAATATAAAAAAAATTTAAATATCAAAATATATCAAAATCAAATTTATTTATCAAACTAATGCAAAAGAAAAAAAATCATTTTGAATGACGTTTTTTCTCCTTCCACATCACCCTGCTTTTCCACGATGGCATCATCCTAAAAAAAAAAAAAAGAAGAAACGTCAATTGGAATGGCGTTTTTAAAAACGTCATTTTTCAATTTTTTTCACAAAAAAAAAGAGAAAAAAATCTGAAAATAATGAAATTTTTTTTTAAAATTTAAAATTAATAAATAAATTAAAATTTTAATTTTGATTGAAATTTAGAATATAAAGATTTGAATTTGTAATTCAAAAAAAAAATAATTTAGATATTTATTTTTCAAATTTTTTTTAGAAAATGTGAAAAATTTTTTAAGAAATTTAAAAATAAAAAATATCATAGAAAATAAAAAAAAGAGAAAGAAATATGAAAGAAATAAAGATTTAAAATTTAATTGAAAAACATCATTTCAAATGCTTGTCAAAAAAATTTTAAAAAGAATTTATAAAATAAAATCTAGCATTAAAAAATAAAAATTTTTAAAAAATCACAAAAAATAAGAATTATAAATTAAAATTTAAAAAAATAAAATTTTAAAGATTAATTGAAATAAAAATATTATTTCAATTTATTTTCTCAAATTAAAATTAATTTATTTAAAAAAGAATAAAAAAAATTAAAAATAGCCTCAAAAAATTTCATAAAAATATAAAGAATTGAAAAAAAATAGAAATTATAATTGTAATTGAATAACAAAGTTTATAATTTTTAATTTTAAGAAATAAGAATTAAATTATAATTAAAATTGAAAAAATATTTTAAATAACTAAATTGTTGCTTTTTGGATTGATTTTGATGATTACAAAGTATTTGAAGGGATACTAATAATTTTCGCTTGAAAAAGACTTATTGCTTTTCAGGGGTAAAATCGTAATTTTATCAAATCCTGATTTGAAAGTATCAAATGATAGAATAAAAGGTTTGTGATCCATTAGTGAAAATTTTATTATTTTTGGACTTGTATTTTAAAAGATATGCATGTTTGAAAAATATGAGTCGACCCATGAGTCGAAAAACATGAGTCGACTCATGGGTCGACTCATGTTTTTCAAACATGCCATGAGTCGACTCATGTGCCAAGCTAGTCCACTCATGTTCATGAGTCTATTTTTTTTCAATTACAATTATAATTTCTATTTTTTTTCAATTCTTTATATTTTTATAAAATTTTTTGAGTCTATTTTTAATTTTTTTTTTATTCTTTTTTAAATAAATTAATTTTAATTTGAGAAAATAAATTGAAAAAATATTTTTATTTCAATTAATCTTTAATTTATCGTAAAGAAGGAAGGACATTTTCATAAATAAGGATTATAATTGTAATTGTAATTAAAAATTACATTTTAAATAACTAAATTAATTAAAATATAATTTTTTAAGAAATATTTTAAATAAAAGAAAAAAAATATGTAATAGAATGTCAAAAAGATAAAAATGGAAGAAAACTAAAATAAAAATTTAAAATTATAAAAATTATAAATTAGATTAAAAAAAATATATCATAAAAGAATAAAATTTAATTTAATTATAATTGAAAAAGAATAGAAATTATAATTGTAATTTAAGAACAAATTTTATAATTTTTAATTTTAAGAAATAAAAATTTTAATTTTAATTGAAATAAAAAATAACATTTTAAATAACTAAATAAATTTAAATATCCTCATTAAAAAATTTAATAAATTAAAAAAATAGAAAAAAATAATTAAACAAATTATGAAAAAAATTTAAAAAAAATTAAAAAAAAATAAAAGAATAAAAAAACGTCGAAGGGAACAGCGTTTTCTCCTTTCCCCCCTTCTTCTCTCCTTCTCCCTCTTCTCCTTTCTCCCTCTTCTCCCTTCTCCGGCAGCACGGCGGTGAGCTGCCTCCTCTCTCTCCTCTTCCTCTCTCTCTCTTTTTTAAAAATTTAAAAAATAAAAATTACCAGAAAGAAAGCCAAGGGTCGACTCACAGAATGTGGCAGCCAAAAATTTTGTGTGCCGTTAAGCTCTTTTAGCCATGAGTCGATTCATGAGGTCGACTCAAAAATATAAACCTATTTTTCTTACAAAATACGCCGTCAAAAATGTTGAAATTGCCTCCAATAGACTACACATCTTTTGTTCTTACTTTTGAGACTTTAGAATCATATCTGATAAAATTATGAATTTATTCCTGAAATACAATAAATCTTTTTCCAAACCAAAATTATTAGTAATCCCTTCAAATACTTTGTAACCATCAAAATTAATTCAAAGAGCAACATTCGATATATTATTATTTACGTTATATTTTTTAAATAATAATGTTTAAATTAATTTAGTTATTTAAAATATTATTTTTAATTTCAATTACAATTTTAATTCTTATTTCTTAAAATTAAAAATTATAAACTTTGTTCTTCAATTACAATTAGAATTTCTATTTTTTTTTCAATTCTTTATCTTTTTATGAAATTTTTTTAGGCGATTTTTAAATTTTATTTGGAAATTTTTTTAATTAAATTAATTTTAATTTGAGAAAATAATTTTAAAAAATATTTTTATTTCAATTAATCTTTAAATTTTATTTTTTTTAAATTTTAATTTATAATTCTTATTTTTTGTGACTTTTTAAAAGTTTTAACTTTTTAACTTTTAACTTTTCCTCATTTTTTAACTTTTTAATGTATTTCTTTTTTTATCAAAATTTAATTCAAATTTAATTTTTTTAAGTCACATTTATAAAATATCCTAAAAAAGAAATTGTAATTAATTTAATTTAATTTTATTCTTTTATGATATATTTTTTCTAATCTAATTTATAATTTTAAATTATAATTTTTATTTCAATTAATCTTTAAAATTTTATTTCTTTTAAATTCTAAATTATAATTCTTTTTTTTGATTACTTAAATATTAAAAATTTTAAATTTTTTTTAAAAATTTTTAGGACAAGTATTTCGAATGATGTTTTTCAATTAAATTTCAAATTTTTATTTCTTTCATATTTCTTTCTCTTTTTTTTATTTTCTATGATAATTTTTTTTATTTCTTAAGATTTTTTTTGACATTTTTTTAAAAAAAATTGAAATAAAAAATCTAAATTAATTTTTATAATTAATTATAAATTTAAATCTTTATATTTTAAATTTCAATCAAAATTAAAATTTTAATTTATTTATTAATTTAAATTTTTTTAAAAAAATTTTCTCATTATTTCACATTTTTTCTCTTTTTTTTTTGTGAAAAAATTTTGAAAACGCCATTCAAAATGGCGTTTTTAAAGACACCATTCCAATTGGCGTTTCTTCTTTTTTTTTTTTTTTTTTGGGATGATGCCATCGTGGAAAGCAGGGTGACGTGGAGGGGGAAAAAACGCCATTCAAAATGGCGTTTTTCCCTTTTGCATTAGTTTGGTAAATAAGTTTGGTTTTGATATATTTTGGTATTTAATTTTTTTTGTATTATTTCGGAAAAGAGCTCTATTATAATGGTATCATATTTTATATTGTAAAATTTGCATTGTGGGGATTCTATTTCTTACGGTTTAATCTTGAATTTGAAAAAATATTTTTTTAAAAAAATTCATTAGTTACACCAAGATATATATATATATATATATATATAGGTCCTTATTTGACAAGTGTTGGCACTTATATATACTTTAGTTTATTGCTTGCGATCTCACATGTGTGATAGGAGTGAAACATGAGAGTTGTTCTTCAACCCAGTTCATGGTACGTTGGATCAACCTTCCCTGCCGCATCGAACAAGAATCTCATGGCGATTGCTCATAAAATTGCGCCTTTATCCTCTCTTAATATTAAAGTACTATTTTTTCGAACTCGAATTATTGATGCTGAATTGCTGATGAGCGAAAGGTGGCGCGCTGGTGGCACGTCTACTTCAAAACATCTCACACTTGAAAGCTTTTTTGTCTCGTGGACCATCCGTCGTCATCGTGGGGACGCGTGTCCAGCTGAGGAAACTAATTTATAAGCTATAGGCTCAGCGTTACAATAGACCCAACGCCCGCACACTTCTCATGAGTTCAAACAATCATTAGAACCAAATAAATGAATAAACTTTGCCAAAAAATAAATAAATAAACAAATAAATAGCTCGATCTACTGACAGATCCAGCAATGTGCGGACGGCTGCACCTACAACGCGCGTTCCATGAAAAAAATTATTAGATTGGCCTAATCTACCACACGTGCTGTAGATAAATCAATGAAAAAAAATACTCTTTCAACATTTTGAATTAAAAAATTTGTGCAATCATCTCAACGCACCACTACTTAATCATCTTAACAAGATACTGTTGAGGTGATTATAAAATTTTTCAATAATATATCATCTTTTTATTATTTTTATTTATAATATGTAGTAGACTAAGTCTACTTAAAAATTTCTGCTGATATGTTGTGGTTGCGTCAAAGCTCCAAGACGTGCTGATCCAGTGGAGAAGAGACGTCGACCAAAAAAATATCGAGATATTGCAGTAGATCGACAAAAGAATTCACCCATGCCAAAGGGAGGATACTCCAATGAAGGACCCTTCAAGACCTAAGTCAGTCTGATCTTTAGAACAATGAGAGAGAGAGCTGTGGCTTAGTATGGCATTATGTCCATTATCTTTTAGGGGTCCCCTTATTATCATTATATAGAGAACATGCCAGAGTTTGTTATACTTAAATTCGTAGGTTGTTAGGATAGGTGTACGCCTACTAATCAGATTATTAGTTGTGGATGTTTGATGTGGTCATGTTTTGAGAGTTTGCTGGGAGATTTCAACTAATTGCCCATGTGACCTCACTAGTTGGTGTATTGAGGTTAGCCCATGGCGAGATGTCGCTATGATCAGATCTTCCTAGGGTGGATCGTGGGATCTTATCTCTTATAGTCAGTAAGACCCCAATCTGGAGATCGGTAGAGTTTGAGTTGGCATTGGTTGCAGAATTTCACTTCTATTGTCGATAAGATATCGATCCAGGAAGCCAATGATATCCCGAGCTAGCATCGAGCGAGAGCCGATGGAAACATTTTGTCCCAGCACTTTAAGGCAGATTTGATAATATTCACTGTCAAGATTCACGTTGGGTATCTCCATCAGTCTCTGAGGATATTGATCGAGGTGGCGTGACCTCGTAACATGCTGCATTGTAATTGGACAAAAGAGCCTATCTTGAATTTGGGCAATATTTACAGGAAAATGATTGGACTACCCCGCAAGCTCACAAGCTCCCTTGAAATGATGTTAGCATGGTTATATATCATGTTCCACCCTAGGTGAGCTTTCATCGACATTTCAGGTTTTTGAAAATTTATCATTCAGAAATTGAATCCAGGATCTTGATTGTTGAACAGAGAGGTGTTCGAGACAAACTCTAATTCATAAGAATAAGATTATACTATTAATTAACTAAAGAAGATAAACGATATTCTTTGTCTCTGTCATTTGGCTCAATTAGCTTAGTGAAATGGGGATGATAGAATCTCTTCTTGCTCCCAGATGATGCAGAAAGAAAACAAGGGGGATGGAGACAACAATGCATCATTCACATTACAAACAGCTTTTGTCTCAAGTACTTGCAAGATTCTGCGTCAGTACGCTCTAATTTATACTTGCATGAAATAATTAAGTCGTTTTTTTTGGTAACAAAATAATTAATGTCGTTTATTATACATTTCTCGGTCTTTTGGCAAAGACCAAGTGTAGTATTAATGTCGTTTATTATTCTTTTTGTTGTCCATGGGAACAGAACGCTGCTAGCCACACCATTTTTAAGACAAAGCGTGGAACAGCTGGGCTGGCGGTGTAAGCTGGACATCCAGCTAGATTTGTCGAATTAAAAAATAAGCATATATTGAAAATTCCTCCTATTAATCATGACTCGTTCCGATAACTTTCTGGCTGTAGTATTTAGTTTGGTGTACATGGGCCGGTAGAAGTCTACGTCACTAAGCCGGCTTCACCTTGTCCTGGACCTGAAGCCATTTCCGGTTGTTTCTTCCGAGATTGACTCGTTAGTGGATAGCGGAATCTTACTTCAGCACTACTCAAAGCCAACTGAGCTCTGTCAAACTGACTTCAGCGTTAGGCTATAGACAATCAACCATGCTCTATGTTAATCCGAATAGTACTTAAAGGTGGAAATTACTTAATCAAAAAAAGACGATATTCAGAAGTTAACATACTTTTCATCAAATTTTTCGAGCCTCGATCAAATTGGTCCCCGTCTGTCCCATGATATTAGGGGTGGCAATTAGATCTGATCAGATCGGATATAATTTGGATCGATGCATCGATTAAAATTATTAACTTATACCCATCTATTTATTCAACAGATCAAAAATTTAAATTCGAATCCAATTTATTTATTAAATAGATAATTTGATCTGATCCACTTAGTTATTTATTAAATTTCTAATTAAATTAGACGGATTAAACATGTTAAACAGATCAGAAATAAATTAAGCAAGTTTTTAAATAAATTAAATAGATTTTAGAATTAAATAGATATTATCTGACGTAATCCGATCTAATATTAAACGATGAAATGATTGATATTTAAAACATAATTCGATCTAAATATTAAATGGATTAAATGGATTGATCTGTTAATAACTCAAATTTATCTAGCTTAAAT
>NC_025996.2:21814014-21846514 GCF_000442705.2 Elaeis guineensis
GGCGACCCTCTCCTTCCCAGCTAAAGCGAGCGAGGAAAGAGAAGCGGCCGCGGACACCGTCCGCCTCCCTTTCAAAATCGTTGGGAGACTCGACCCCTGAGATCTCCCAACACCGACGGATCGACGACTACGAACGTAGGTTCGAAGAAATCGACCGTCGGCTTGTCCAGCTCCAGGTGGACGGACAGAAGTCTTCGAATGATGCCGACTTCCAGACCGCCCAACCTCTCCCCAACTTATCCTCGACGAGCCGATTCCTAGTCGGTTCAAGATACCTCATGTGGAGCCTTACGACGGCTCCACCGACCTAGTTGACCATCTGGAGAGCTACAAGGCTCTCATGACGATCCAAGGGGCAACCGATGCCCTCCTCTGCATCGGCTTCCCCGCCATACTTCGCAAAGCTGCTAGGACCTGGTACTCCGACCTCCGCTCAGAAAGCATCCACTCCTTCGGACAGCTCGAGCATGCTTTCGTGGCCCATTTCAGCACCAGTCGGAAGTCGTCACGAACCTCGGACAGCCTTTTCTCCCTCAAGTAGGGAGAAAATGAGACGCTCCGATACTTCGTGATATGATTCAATGCGGCCACGCTTGAGGTTTGGGACCTCAATGAAGACATAGCTATCTCGGCCATGAAGAGAGGGCTGAGGGGTCCCGATTTACATACTCCTTGGACAAGATCCTCCCCCAGACATATGCCGAACTGCTGGAGCGCGCGTACAAATACATGCACGGAACGAAGGAGCTTCCGATCGGTACCTGATCGAGACCAAGGGATCGAAGGAGAAGCGAAGGAAAGGTCGGGCTCCCACCGAGCCTAGCGGGCCCCCGACCGACAAGCAGGTCTCACCTCGATGACAGAGCCCGAGATCGCCACGACGACGGAGTCCGAGGCCGATGCGTCGCAGGTATGACTCCTATACCCCTCTCTCTGCTCCTCGTGCGTAGATTTTGATGGAGATCGAAGGGGAAGAATATCTACGATGGCCTCCACCTTTGAAGGTAAAGGACCTCGACCGACTAAAATACTGTCGATTTCATCGGAGCCACGGTCACAACACCGAATAGTGCATCCAACTCAAAGATGAAATCGAGGCACTCATACACCGAGGGTATCTCAAAAAATTTTGAAGGAAACCGCCGACTCGACCCGTCACCGACCGACGACCCCAACCGACTGAAGAGACAGCGAACAATCAACCCACGGCCAGGGTCATCAACATGATCTCCAAACGACTGGACCGGGGATGACTGCTGGAGAGGAGTCGACGAAGAAGCAGCGCCAATATGATGTAATTACTTTTACAGATGAAGATGCTCGGGAAATCCAAACTCTCCATGATGACGCTGTTGTTGTCTCGACGACAATAACAAATTATGATGTAAGAAGGATCTTTGTTGATAATGGAAGTTTGACTAATATTTTATTTTACTCGACCTTCTCCCGAATGCGACTGTTGGTTGATCAGCTCAAGAGAGTCTCCACGCCCCTGGTGGGTTTCGCTGGGGAAGCTGTCAGGTTGGAAGGGGAAGTTACTCTTCCCGTGACAACTGGAACTGAACCACGACAAAGCACCGTCCACCTAACCTTCGCAGTCGTCCAAGTACCTTCAGTCTACAATGCCATACTTAGAAGATCCGAATTAAATGCCCTCAGAGCGATAGTCTCGACTTATCACCTGCTGGTTCGGTTCCTGACCAAAAATGGAGTCGGAGAGATGCGCGGGGATTAACAGCTCGCTCGGCGATGCTTCCAAATCTCTGCTCGAAGTAACAAAGCGAAGGACTCCCTGACGGTTGATGAGTTGAACCAGCGGGGAGAGGAAGAATGGGGCAAACCGGCCGAACAGCTGGTTTCCATCCCGATAGTGGAGAATCCCGAATGAGTGGTCTGGGTCGGATCCCAATTATCCGACCCTGAGCAATGGCAGCTAATAGAGTTGTTGAGGGTCAATGCCAACGTATTCGTTTGGTCGACAGCAGATATGTCTGGCATCCCCCCGGAGAAGATAACTCACCGACTCAACATCGACCCTGGAATGAGGCCGGTGAGGCAGAAGAAGTGGTCTTTTGCTCCTGAGAGACAGAAGGCCATCGATGAGGAAGTGGAAAAGCTACTCGAGGCGGACTTCATCAGAGAAACCACGTACCCCGATTGGCTCGCCAATATTGTCATGGTGAAAAAAGCCAACGGAAGGTGGAGGATCTGCATCGACTATACTGACCTAAATCGTGCCTGCCCGAAGGACAGCTTTTCGTTTTCGAAAATCGACCAGCTGGTAGATGCGACGTCCGACCATCGACTGCCCAGCTTCATGGATGCCTTTACCGGATACAATCAGATCCAAATGGTGCCCGAAGACGAGGAGCACACAGCCTTCGTGATCACTAAGGGCCTTTACTGCTACAGAGTAATGCCCTTCGGACTGAAAAATGCTAGAGCCACCTACCAGCGACTCGTCAATAAGGTCTTCAAAGATCAAATCGGATGCAACATAGAGGTGTACGTAGATGATATGCTGGTGAAGGACGCGCAGACTTCAGATCATGTCCAAGATCTTGAAGAAACTTTTTGCACTCTTTGACGACATCGGATGAGGTTGAATCCGACTAAGTGCGCCTTCGGGGTAACTTCGGAGAAGTTTCTTGAATTTTTCTTTTCTCAACGAGGAATTGAGGCTAACCCTGAGAAGATAAAGGCGATCATCAATATGCGATATCCGAACACCAAAAAGGAGGTACAACAGCTTAACGGAAGGATCATCGCGCTCAGCCGATTCATCTCTCGGTCGGCTGAGAGATGCCTCCCGTTCTTCAAAACCCTGAGGCAGGCGAAGGGTTTCTCTTGGCCGGATGAGTGCCAGCAGGCCTTCGAGGATCTGAAGAGATATCTGACCTCCCCGCCGCTGCTTGTAAAGCCAGAAGTCAGAGAAACGCTGTACCTCTACTTGGCGACCTCCCCAGAGGCGGTTAGCTCGGTGCTCGTTCGGGAGAACGAGAGCCGAAATCACCAGTCCATATACTATGTTAGCAAGGTGCTCCACGAAGCTGAAGCTCAGTACTCAAAGGTGGAGAAAATGATATTCACCTTGATCGTGTCTGCACAATGACTCCGTCCGTATTTCCAAGCGCACGCTATTATGGTCCTCACCGACCAACCCCTGAGGGCGATTTTGCGTCGCCCCGACACATCGGGTCGACTGACGAAATGGGCGATGAGGCTGAGTGAGTTCGACATTCAGTACCAATCGTGACTTGTCTTGAAAGCTCAGGTCTTGGCCGACTTTATTGTGGAATGCTCGACGACCGACCAAGGATCGGAAGGCGGGAGCTCCAAAGAGGCTGCAATCTCCGAACTTGACCCCGGGTCTACCTGGGTTTTGCACATCGACGGAGCTTCTAATGCTCGAGGGAGCGGGGTCGGGTTCCTGCTCACCAACTCAGAGGGAGTGGTTACCGAGTATGCCCTCCGATTCGACTTCAAAGCCTCCAATAATCAAGTCGAGTACGAGGCGCTCCTCGCCGGCTTGAGAGTAGTGAGGGAGCTCGGGATCGACAGCCTCAGAGTCTTTTTCGACTTTCAGCTGATCGTAGGACAAGTTAAAGGCGAATTCGAGGCGCGGGATCCGACCATGGCAAAATATTTTCAGAAGGTGAGAGATCTCATAGCACACCTCAAGTATTTCGAGATCTCCCACATTCCTAGGTCGGAGAACGTTCGGACCGACGCACTCTTCAAGCTTGCAACGTCTACCTACGACACTTTGGGCCGGACACTTATGGAGAGTCTCGAGCAACCGAGCATCGACAGGGCCGAGGAGATGCTGTAACTGACGACCGAGCCGAGCTGGATGGATTCGATCGTTCAGTATCTGACCGATGGAACCAGCCCTGAAGATCCCGCGGAAGCCAAGTGACTCCGATGGGCGGCCTCCCAATATGTAATGATGGATGGCCGACTCTACAAAAGGTCGTTCTCCCTTTCCTTACTGAGGTGCTTGGGACCGACTGACGCGGACTACGCACTCAGAGAGGTGCACGAAGGGATCTGCGAAAGTCACTTGGGGGGCAAATCCTTGGCCTACAAAGTCCTACGGCAGGGTTACTACTGGCCCACCATGAGAAAGGATGCGGCTGAGTTGGTTCGGAGATGTGAGCCATGTCAGAGGTACGCTAACATACAACACCGACCCGCCAACCCAATCACTCCCATTGTCGCCCCGTGGCCCTTCGCCCAGTGGAAAATCGACATACTCGGCCCTTTCCCTCCAGCATCTGGCCAAAGAAAGTTCATAGTCGTCGCAATCGACTACTTCACTAAGTGGGTGGAAGCCGAACCTTTGACGTAAATCATCGAACGAAAGATGGAAGACTTCATCCAGAAGTCCATCATCTTCAGGTTCGAACTACCGCACACCATTATCACCGACAATGGGCGACAATTCGACAACCGAGACTTTTGAGAGTTCTGTGCGAGATTTCATATCGCGCACAGGCTAACCCCAGTCGGGCATCCACAGTCCAACGGCGAGGTCGAAGTAACCAACCGAATCATTCTGCATGGACTGAAGACCCGACTGAATGAAGCCAAAGATCTCTGGGTTGAAGAATTGAATTCCATCCTATGGGCATATCGAACGACACCCCGCATCCCGACCGAAGAATCTCCTTTTAGCTTGGCCTATGGGACGGAGGTGATGATTCCACTCGAGATCGGGCTACCCTCGACTAGAGTTGAGCAGTACCGTGAACCGGACAACTCCGAGTGTCGGAGAGCCGACTTGGACCTCCTACCCGAACTCCGACACGAGGCTCAACTCCGCATGGCTTCCTACCGATAAAGAGTGGCCCGATACTATAATGCTAAGGTTAAGCCAAAGTTTTTCAGACCCGGAGACCTGGTCTTAAGGAAGGCAAAAATTTCGAAGCCCCTGGACCAAGGAAAATTGGCTTCGAACTGGGAAGGATCCTACAAGATAGCGGATACCTACAGGCTGGGAGCCTACCGACTGGAGACTCTAGAAGGAATGGCCATTCTTCGGACTTGGAATGCCGACAACCTGAGATTGTACTACCAGTGAACCCTGTGTGCCCTTGTTCATAATACAAACCCAGTTTCAAAGCTCCAGAGTCTGGAATCTCAACTCTCCAATTGTGGGTCGGTGCTCATCGATAGTACGAGCCCTGGTGCCCCGACTTGGGCCTAATGCTCCGTCGAAAATCTATGGCCCGATCGTCGACGATGTATCAGATTATTACGAGGATCGATATATCTACGTTTGCAGAAGGTCGGCATTGGCGATGAAACCCCCCTAAGTTGAAGCTACGCTCCTTCCACAGTCAACTCTCGAGCAAGACGACTGGCTAACTCGCCGACTTGGCTCCGACCAAGAGAGGCAAAACGCCAATGCGACAACGTCGCGTTCGCAACGAACCGACCAGGTCACGACCGATCGAGGGATATTCGGCTTACCACCGTTTATCACACGACGCAACGAATATGCCCGACAAAGAGCCGGGCCACGGATGACCGACTTGTCATCACCAAATGCGTCGGATACTATTCGACTATCAACTCTACAAGATGATCGGGTCAAAGGGCTACGCCCAAGGGACGGCCGACACCTGACTCGACGAATGCACCCGACTCAGGTCTGGGTGATGGACGCTCGACTTAGACTTTCGACTGTCGGGTCGTACGATAGTCAGGTTGCCGATCTAAAATCGAAGCCCGCTCTACCTTTGCCATGGCGCGTGCTGCCGATTATCTCGGCTAACTACCTGGGATCCTACCGAATGTCCTAATAAGGTACGTCGGGCCTACGACTTATGCGCTCGGGGGTATTTCGGTGAAACATACATTCTAAGATACATTCCAGGATGCATGAAAGGAAAAAGTTGAAAAGTTCTTAATTCCATTCAAGTATGAACTGAGTTTACAAAATTGGACCGAAGTTCGATTACAAGTACGCTAAAAGAGAACAAAAACAAAAGATGCTCCGACTACTCGTTGGAGTCAGCTTCTTCTACCGGGAGAAGTTCGGGGGCGATTGGCATGCCCGCTCGGGTCGATGTAGGATCCGAGGTCGGGGCCGCCTCACCTTCAGTGACCTGTTCCGAGATGGCTTCCTAAGCGACAGTGTGATCTCCCGACGATGGGTCGGCCACCTCTTCCATGGCTTGGCCCTTCGACCCTGGGGGAACGATGCTGCTGAGATCAAGCTCCGGATACAGGACCCGGATCGCCTCTCGAGCATCCTCATACCTTACTCGGTACGAGACGAAGCCACTCTCCAGGAGCTCCTCGCATATTCATCAGAGCTGCGGAAGTCCTCCACCGCCCGACCTAGAGCCTCCCTCGCCGACTCCGCCTCCGCCTTCGCTTTGTCTGCATCAGCTTGGGCAGTGGATAAGTTCTCTTCAGCCTTGGCGAGGTTCTCCAGGCTTACCCGAAGTTGCTCACGCTCGGCCTCGAGTTTGGTGATGCGACCATCCCGCTCGCACCGCAGTCGGTGAGCGGTACGGCCTTTGTGCTTGGCTTCCTCGCGGGCCGAATGAAGTTCGGCCCCCGAGGCATCTAGGGCATCGATGAGGCGAAAAATCTCATCTTCGAGCCGGGCCTCGCAGTCGACCGACTGTTTCAGCTGTTCGACCATTGTCGCCCTCTCGGCCTCGGCAACCTCTGCCTTCTTCTTTCAGGCCACCAGAACGTCGCCGAATCTCTGGTACCCAGCCTCTAGCTCAGACATATTGTAGATCAGCTGTAGGCGAAGGGCCGGCTATCAGAAAACCGAATTGATGGAAAATAATAATGAAGAGGAGAAAGAAAAATGAGCTCACCTGGATCATGGTCGGGAAGAAGGAAGACAGCATGTCGGACACCGTCCGACTCTTCATGATCTCCCGATCGGTCAGGAGAATGGTTGTCTGGCAAAACCTCCTGGCCAAATTATGGTTGGCTAGGGCCGACGCTCCTTCGGGAAGCTGGACGTCGGACGATGTAGCTCGACCGACCGACCTTGTGTCGTCACCCGACGCTATTGGAGCCTTCCCTTGCCCGACCGTCCAGGCCCAAAAGTCGGAGAATGACGGAAAGCTCGAACTCAATTGAGCTCCTCCCGAAGCAGCAGCATGAGCGACCGAAGGTCGTTCGGGCTCCTGAGCTTCGACCGGAACCTCCTCCATCGGCAAAACGACCGACGCTCCCTCGACCGCACCATCCACTGTCCTCTCCTCGGGATGGACCTCGGATGGCACTTCCGGCGCCGACAATGCGATGACTGGTTTCGACTGCGCAGCTGCAGTCGGAGATGACATTTGGGGCCTCTTGGGTGGCCGTGAGGGTCCGGCCCCAGGCGCTGACCTCTTCCTTACCGCATGTTGTCGAATCTCGACGTCAGTCAGCCTCATTCTCAACGGTGTGCCTGCAATTTCAACAAAAAAGTTAGTACAAATTTGGAGATAGACGAAAAGCTAAGAAACAGTCAACAGGCCGAATTGTACCTAGGCAGGGGACCAAGCTCAAGCCGACGTCATAAAAAGCTTGTTCGGTAACAAGCTCTCTCTACTTCGAGATCGACATATCTTTGAGTCAGAAAAAATTCTCTCGATCGTCTGCCTCCACTCGGCTATTCTCGTTCGGTCGAGTCAGGGGGTCGCCCCAGCGGGAAGGGAACCCCCAGGGAAGTGAAGAGGAAACAAAGAAAAACTGATTCTTCCACCCATGAATTGACGATGGAAGACCAGTGTTGAAGGAAAGACCCTTTCGAGGGTTGAAAAACCACCACCCTCGGGCTTTAGGTGGGGTCGGAGAACGAAGAATACTCGGAAGAGGGAGATACGAGGATTGGTCGGCAAAAGCTGTCACAACAAGGCAAAACTGACTATCAGCCGGACTGAGTTCGGCGCCAGTTGCACCGGACAAAGTCCGTAATAGTCCAAGATGTTATGAATAAACTCCGAAATCGAGAAACGAAGATCGATCCGGAGGTCCTCAACATAGAAAGCACCTGGCCTGGGGGCGGGTTGTTAATCCGACCGTCAGCCCCAGGGCGAACAGCCGAAACTGCTCCATGATGCTGTACTGCTCCTGGAGCCGATCGACGTTCGACCCCGAAAGTGAAGAAACCTCCACCTTCGGGGTCGATCGAGAATTATCGATCAGGTTCCCCGATGGATTTCCTCGAGGAGAAGTCCTAGCCATGATGCTGGTCCCAAAGAAGAAGGATAAGGAAGAAAATTTTAAAGAAGCGAAGAAAAAACGAGAAGACAAAGACAAGGCTTCGTGAAAACTTTCCAAGGAGGAAGGCAGGGACAACTCGACTAGAGTCTCGACAACAGGGCTATGAAAAGTGGAGTTTTGGATGCAGGTGACCCTCTATATATAGTGCCCCTCGACGGCCGGGATGAGAGCACGCCAAACGAGGGTCTCCCAGATCATGACATGTGGCGGCATCTGGGCCTTCCCTCGGTCCGACGATTCGACGTACCTGCCCCAGATCAGGCCACGTCACCTCCATCCGCCTGAACGGGTTCGGCCCAATAGCCCCCTGCCACATGACGGAAAAACCGCATCTCAGGGTTCACTGATCAACGACGGTTTGCGTTCCCGAAGAGACGGCAGAAATGGCAGTTTTCGTTCCTAATGGGATGTCTGACACCAATGGGACGTCTGACGCTGGACCGTTCATTGGTACGGTCGTTAGAGTCGGGACATGATGTGATGGGTATCCACTCCTTTCGTCCGAAGCCGTCGCCCATGCGGAGATGCTGGCCAGCACGACATCCGACTCAGGAGTGGGGGGGGGGCAACTGTTGGGGTATATCGACCGACCCCTTTTTATGTCGACTCACCCTCGGACCTGTCCGACCGACGCCTGACTCTACCGATCGCACCGATCGACGATTGCGACAGTAGCTGCCGACATTATCCGACCGAAGGTGTGTCAGTCGGATAGGTCCCTTCTATTCCCGACCAGCCGAGCGGTGGAGCCCAAATCACCGACTCACTGTCGGGGGTGGCAGCTGACGTCCGACTCCAGCAATGCGCCAGACTAACCGACGGTGTTCCCGGGTCTTCATCTGACGCCCCGCAGCCGAATACCGACGTATGGTCGGTTAGCTCCCCCAAACGCCGTACGACTGTTATAGGATGCTATCCTGACAAGGACATGCGACGTGGCCGCCTTGGGGATATCGTCCTGCCTAGGACATAGGTCAGCCCCAGTGATTTGACAGCCCACAGCGACTTATCAGGTCGCGGTGACTCTGACAGCCTCCGGCGATTTGACAACTCCTCCGATTGTTTGTGCCATTAATGGCAGGACCACGCCGCGCCCTACTATAAAGACGGAGAAGGCAACAGTATTGGGAGGTTCTTTTGAAGCCCTTGGACTCTCTCTCTCTCTCCCTCGCTCGCTGAGCTCCTGATTCTTTTCTACTGTTGCCTAGTCTCCTCTCTGACTTGACCGTCGGAGGGTCCCTGTCGGAGGCATCTCCGATCAGTATAGACTTCTCTTGCAGGTACTCGTTCTTGGCGATTAGATGACGAGGGGATTGGCCGCAACAGAGATGATTCAGATGAGAAGAATGAAAAAACCAGAACTCCATGATGCTGCCAGGGAGGCTGCTCTTCTGTATGCTCTGCTTTTTCCTTGTATCTTATTTTCGTTGTTCTATATGTCCAATCTTTCCTCTGGGTTCTACTGTTGTGCTATATGGTTCTGTATGCAAAAAGAATTTTTTTGGGTGAAGATTTTTGTTTTTATTTAATATTGGCATCTGACCAGTGATCTAATCTGCAGGTTCGTTTCAGTTACAGCTTTTTCATAATTTTAAAATTGCTATTTTAATTATAATATACTTGGTTATTTTACAATTTTCTTTCTGTGAAAATGTTCAGTCTTCATGTAAATTATTTGGACTCCAGTCCGTTCATAAATTATAATCAAAACTTGTTTATGAGAAGCTTTTGATGCATTGACATTATTGAGTACATGGGGCTGTTTGTGATTCTAATTAAATAGTCATGATTTGGAGCTGATTTCTCGGGTCCAGTTTTCTTCTATTTTATATATTAGGATTAGTGAGTCATAACAGGCTTTGGTATGGTAAGAAATGTGTTTTATTTAAAATCTTTTTCTTTCAGGAGAAATAAAATAGTACTTACCTTAAGCCTAACTTTGTGTCCGGATGCTGTTTTGGCGGCAATCACATGTTAGAAAGCTGGCCCCTGACGTTTGGTTGATTAGTGTTGGAGACGTATAGAAGAACACAACAATGTAAACTTGAAACATATTAAAAATTACTTTCTTAAAAGTAATATTTGCTTTCTTCCTCTTGAAGTTGCTATGGGATTAATACAAATAACTTTAGTGGATATGATAAGCCTTAAAAATTTCTGTACTAAACAAATAGTGAAGAAATTCTATTAGGAAAGTAAGAAAATACTTGATCTTTTAAGGATGAAGTTTGGACAATATTTGTAAGAAAAATTAAAAGTGAAAGTTCTGAACCGTAGTTTTCAGATTTTGAAATATATCTATAGTCTTTGGTAGTTACAAATTGTGAAAAGATATAACTGACACCTGGCACAACAGACACTTTTTCAAACTTGAAAAAGATACATATCCATAAAACAAGCCTACGTAATAGACTAAAACTTTCATGCAGTTAAATATAAATTCAAAAGATCCAAACTTCACATATTTTATATTTGAACATTTTTAACAATCCCCCACTTGTTCAAATATAAAATTTAAAAAAAAAATTAAAAGATCAAATTATGTTTATGCATAAAGTAATGTATCTTCGATTTGAACATTACCTTAGTATAATATCACAAGATGAAATTGAAAATCCCATGTAGCATAAGCTTTGAACATGTTATTTCTTGTGAAAGTATTGGTGACACTATACACATAAACATCACATCCTTGCATTCCACCCAAACACTTGCTTATCACTCTTAGGGCCATATGCTATCCAAAATTCATGAACATTTATGAGAGTAACTCCAACTCTCAATTGAAGCGGCACCACTCCGATGTTCATATAGGTAAAGTTTTTCCCAGCTTCTTTGTCATATTTGAGACACTTGTTCCCTGAATTGAACCTCATTAAGATTATTAACATTCAACCTTCTAATTTGTGACAACCAGTACTGCTTATATTTTTATTCAGTTAACTTAAGTACTGAAAACATCCACATATCAATGACTTGTTGTTACCCTTTGAACCCAAAACTAATTTCATAGTGCTGAGTAGGATTGCCATCATTGGTGGATTTAATTAAAGAGTTTTAACCTAATCAAACTTGAAGTCGTTTTCACCAAATCTCTTGTAAGAGGTTTAGTGAATAGATCAGTCAAATTCCTATTCGACTTTACAAATGTGAGAGATATGATTCCATCCTTAATTAACTTTCTCACATAATCATGTCGAAGACTTATGTGTCTCGACTTCCTATTATATATATTACTATACGCTCGTGCTAGAGTAGCTTGACTATCACAGTGAGTCAAAATCGAACTCACACTCTTTGAAGTCAATGAAATTTCTAAAAGAAAATTCCTCAACCACTCAACTTTTTTACTTGTTTCTGCTAATGTAACAAGTTCCGACTCTATTATTGGGTGTGTTATGCAAGTTTGTTTCTTGGATTTTCAAGAAATTGCACCACCTCCCAAGGTAAACACCCAACTCGTAGTGGATTTGTTGTCTCTCAAACTTGATATCCAACTTGCGGCGGTATATCCTTCTAATATAATTGAAAACTTTGAGTATTGAAAACTTAGAGCTTTAGTCTTTTTAAGAAAACCAAGAACTCGACCAACAGTCTTCCAGTGATCAATACTCAGATTGCTAGTAATTCTACTTAAGTTATTAATAGCAAATGCAATGTCTGGTCTTGTACATTGTGTAGCATACATAAGACTTCCAATAGCACTTGCATACTCAAGTTGAGCCACAGCGCTTCCATCATTCTTAATTAACTTGATGCTTGGATCAAACAGGGTACTTGCCTCTATCTTTAAGTGACTGAATTTATTCTGCACTTTCTCAATGTAATGAGATTGACTCAATACATATCTCCTACTATTTCTTTTTATCTTGACACTTAGTATGGTATCAACTTGTCCAAGATCCTTCATTTTGAATGTGGAAGATAGAAACCTCTTCATTTCCATTATATTATTCAAATTATTGCTTACAATCAACATATCATCAACATATAAACAAACTAGCACAACATAATCATTACTTACTTTAATATAAGCATATTTATGTGTTACATTATGAGAAAAATCAAATGACAGAATTGCTTTATCAAATTTCTCATATCATTGTTTAGGGGCTTGTTTAGTCCATACAAGAACTTAACTGATTTACAAACTTTATGTTCATTTTTCGATAGAACAAACCTTTCGGTTGTTCTATATAGATCTTCTCATCGAGATCTCCATTTAGAAATGCCATTTTGACATCCATTTGATGAATATGTAAATTATAAATAGACGCTAAAGCAAATATTATTCTAACAGAAGTAATTCTTGCTACCGGGTGCATATGTATCAAAATAATCAATATCTTCCTTTTGTCAAAAATCTTTCGCTACTAATCTGACTTTGTAAGTGGATAAAGTACCATCAGTGTGGTACTTTCTTCTAAACACCTACTTACAACCTATAGGTTTAGAAGCAGGAGGCAAATCAATAAGCTCCCAAGTATGGTTTGACATGATTGAATCTATTTTATCTCTAATAGCATCTTTTCAAAAGGATGCATCTCTAGAAACCATCACTTCTTTATAAGTTTTAGGATCATCTTCCACTTGAAGAATAACTGAGATTGTCCTTACAACTTTATCTCCATTACCTTCAACAAGATAAAAAGAAATATGTTGAGAGTCAATCTCATTCAACCCAAGAGTTTTAGCTCTTCGAACTCTAGTACTTCTTTTTTGTTCACTAGATTGCTCATAAACTTCTTGTGAATTAGGTTGCTCATCAACCTTTTGAGATGTCTCTCCTAGTGTTACTTCACTAGATGAGGATTAAACTCTTTTTTTTGAGGTTAAAAGATGTTCTAAGAACTCTACATCTCTAGATTCAATAATGACATTTGACTCTAGATTTAGAAGTCTATAAGCTTTACTTTTTGAGACATAACCTACAAATGCACACTTGATCCCTTTAGGACCCAACTTGGTTCTTTTTAGATCATTATTCTTGCAATATGCAAGACACCCCCACACTTTAAAATACCCTATGTTGGGCTTCCTTCCTTTCTATAATTCATATGGAGAGATTTTATTTTTCTTCATTGGTATCCTATTTAGTATATGACAAGTAGAAAGAAGTGCTTCACCCCATAAATTAAATGGTAATTCAGCATGCAACAATAAAGCATTAATCATTTCTAAATAAGTTCTATTTCTCCTTTCAGCTAAACCATTTTGTTCAGATGTATGAGGGGTTGAACATTCATGAATAATGCCATTTTCTTCATAAAAAATATTAAATTCTTTAAGAAAATATCCTCCTCATCTATCACTTCTCAAAATTTTAATCTTTTTTCCTAATTGATTCTCAACTTCAGCTTTATAATTCTTAAATATATTAAAAGCCTCATCTTTATGTTTTAACAAATACATATAAGTGTATCTAGAACTATCATCAATAAATATTATGAAATATCTATTACCCCCTCTAGTTAACATGCCATTTAATTCACATATATCCAAATGAATTAAATCTAACAAATTAGTATTTCTTTCAATACCCTTAAATGGTTTCTCAGTTATCTTGGATTTAACACACAATTCACATTTTTTAAACTCATTTATATCATAAGAAATCAAATCACTTTTTATTATTCTTTTCATAGTACTTAGACCAACATGTGCTAATCTACAATGCCATAAAGAAATAGAATCAAGCATATAAACAGAAGCATTACTCTTATTATTAATAGAATTATCAGTTACAATAGACAACTTGACCATCCCATCACTAGAGTAGCATTTTCCAACAAATATACTATTTCGAAACAAAATTAATTTTTTCGATTCAAATACAGATTTAATACCCGATTTATCCAAAAGATCCCCACTAATAAGATTTTGATTCATAATGGGAACATGAAGTACATTGGTGAGAGTCACCTTCTTGTCCGAAGTAAAAACGAGTTCAACATTGTCTTTGCCAAATATCTTGAACCTTCCTTCATTTTTCATTGGAATCTCTTGCCCATCATTGTCTTCATTGTAAGTCTTGAAGAGGGATTTATCATAGCAAACATGAACAGTGGCACATGTGTCATACCACCAACCAGAAACTTTATCTTGAATGACATTGATCTCACTCACAGTAGCAATGATCTCATCATTTTTCTCTAAGGAATTAACCTTTGATTTTTGCGTTTTCTTAAACCTGCAATTCATGCACTTGTGCCAAGATAGGCATGTCATTATTAAACTTATACTCAAAATACTTAGAGATCAGAAACTTTTTAGTACCTTCCTCGTCGGCTTTTTTAGATTGTTGGAGATGTATAGAAGAACACAATAATGTAGGCTTGAAACACATTAAAAAATACTTTCTTAAAAGTGATATTTGCTCCCTCTACTCCTGAGATTGCTATGGGATTAATACGAATAGCTTTAGTGGATATGACAAGCCTTAAGAATTTCTACACTAAGTAAATAGTGAAAAAATTCTATTAGAAAAGCAAGAAAACACTTGATCATTTAAGGATGAAGTTTGAACAAGAGTTGTAAGAAAAAATAAAAATAAAAGTTCTGATCCATAGTCTTCAGATTTTGAAATATATCTATAGTCCTTGGTAGTTACAAATCATGAAAAGACACAACTGACACTGATACAACTAATACTTTTTCAAACTTGAAAAAGACATCGGTCCATGAAACAAGCTTACGTAATAGACTAAAACTTCCATGCAGTTAAATACAAATTCAAAAGATTCAAACTTCACATATTTTATATTTGAACAATTTCTAACAATTAGTTCTATCAGTGTGGCCAATATTCTACATTAACACAGTATTCTCATTTAAATATCTTTTCCTAAGAAGTCTGATTTAAATCAAAATCAGCATAATATCTGTTGAAATTGTTCCATATATATACATATGTATGTTCTGATGCTTCTTTTCATTAGTTGCCCTTTCATAAGAATTTCTAGTGAAAATACCCTTAATCTCCATCTTTACTGTAGCAACATGCACAAGGAGTTGAATAGAGGGTAATTGATATGATAGCCAGGAAAGCAATTTGCAAATTCTTTATCAAAGCTCCATATTCGCACAAAAAATTTCTTTATTAACAGAATCACATCCATCATTATTGATCCTATATAAGATGCAAGACAACACATGTAATGTTTATGGTTTTACTGATTTAGATCATAAATAATGGAGTTCTTTTCTTAATTAACATAAAAAAAATTATTTACCTAAATAATCTCGTTTTAAACTTATTTATCAGAATGATGCAAAATGGGTAAAATGTCATTTTGAATGGCGTTTTTCTACGGCCACATCACCCCCTATTTTCCATCATATTTTACACGTAGAGCACGTAAAAAAAATTAAAAAACAAAAATACCAAAATATATGGTGATTTTAAAAATGCCATTTGAGATGGTATTTTTAAAAATGCCATTCCAAATGGCATTTTTAAAATCACCATATTTTTTGGCATTTTATTCCCCCCACAAAAAAAAATGATAAAAAATGAAAAAAAATAAAAAAAGTTAAATTTATAAAAAAAATTCTAATTTTGATAAAAATAAAAATTATCATTTAAAATTAATATCTCCATTTCAAATTATCTTTTTAAAAAAATATTTGAAAAAAAATTGATGTAAAAAAATTAAAAATATCATTAAAAAAAGAATCGAAAAGAAATAGAAATTATAATTCTAAAATTATTTAAAAATTAATTATTTTAAAAAAATATCTCCAAAAACATCTTTAAAATAGCCTAAAATAAAAATATCATAAAATTAATTTTGTCAAATTAATTGTTTTTAAAAATTATCATTAAAGAAGAAAAAATGAGAAAAATTGAGAAAAAAAATAAAAATTATAATTTTGAATGAATTATAAAAAATTAAAAATTAAATTCTAATTCAAATAAAAAAGATAATTTTAAATTATTTTATCCATTTAAAATTAATTTTTTTAAAAAAATCTAAAAAAACTTAAAAATTTTAAAAAATAAACAATACCATAAAAAAAAAAAAAATAGAAAAAAATGATAAAAAAATAAAAATAAAAATTTTGATTTTTAAAAAATTAAAATTTTAATTTTAATTCAAATAAAAACCATCATTTCAAATAAGTTTCTCCATTTCAAATTAATTAAAAAAAGATTTTCAAAAAAAAATAAAAAAATAAAAGTGCCATAAAGAAGTCAAAATTTTTAAAAATTAGAAAAAAAATAAAAATTATAATTTTAAATTTAAAAGAAATTAAAATTTTAATTATAATTAAAATAAAAGACATCGTTTCAAATTACTTTTCCATTTCAAATTAATTTTTTTTAAAATATTCTAAATAAATTAAAAAAAAAACCTCAAACAAATTTCATAAAAATAGGAAAAAAATGATAAAAATGAGAAAAAATTAAAATTAAAATTTTAAGTTATAAAAAAAATTTAAATTTAAAGTTAAATTCAAGAAAAATAAAAGAAGAAAATGCCATACGAAAAGTGGAAAAAAAGAACAAATATGAAAAAAATAAAAATTATAAATTAAAAAATTAATATTGATTTTATTTTATATTATTTAATTTTAAATGATCGGATATTATGCTTTGTGGATATAGATACACATACTCGAATGTGTCTCAGAACATTAGGAAGAAAAAAGTTATGCTAAAAGGGCTATAGAAATTAAAACATAAAGTTATGCAAAAATTATTTCAAGTGCGGGATATTTTCTCATTTTTTACTTCTTTATTTGGAATATTTTTAAATAAAATAATTTGAAATAGAAAAAGTAATTTGAAATAATATTTTTTATTTCAAATAAAATTAAAAGTTTTATTTTTTAAATTAAAAATTATAATTTTTATTTTTTAAAATATTTTATTTTTTATGCTATTTTTTAATTTTTTTATTTTTTTACATATTTTTTTTTAAAATTAATTTGAAATAGAGAAAGTAATTTGAAATGATGGTTTTTATTTTAATTAAAATTAAAATTTTTATTATTTTATATTCAGAATTATAATTTTTATTTTTTCTCATTTTTTTCCATTTTTTTATGGTATTCTTTATTTTTTAAATTTTTTAAGATTTTTTTAGATATTTTTTTTAAAAATTAATTTTGAATGAAGAAAATAATTTAAAATTATTTTTTATTTTAATTAAAAATTTAAATTTTATTTTTAAAAATATATTCAAAATTTATATTTTTATTTTTTTTATTTTTTTATTTTGTCTTTTTTTGTGATGTTTTTTAAAAAAATTAATTTGAAAAGGAGATTGTAATTTGAAATGATGATTTTTATTTGAATTAAAATTAAAATTTTTATTTTTTTAAAATTTTGAATTATAATTTTTATTTCTTCTTAATTTTTTTATGATATTTTTAATTTTTTTACAATAAACTTTTTTCATATATTTTTTTAAAAAGATAATTTGAAAAGATAATTTGGAATAAAAGATTAATTTTTATTTATATCAAAATCATAATTTTATTTTTTAAAAAATTTAAAATTAAACTTTTTATTTTTTGGTCATTTTTTTCATTTTTTTTGAGAAAATTTAAAAGTGTCAAAAATTTAAAATTTAAAAGTGACGTAAAAGAAGCCAAAAATTTAAAAAAATAGAAAAAAAATTAAAATTATAATTTTAAATTCATTAGCATATAAAATTTTTAATTTTAATTAAAATAAAAGACATCATTTCAAATTACTTTTCCCATTTCAAATTAATTTTTTTAAAAAATTTCAAACAAATAAAAAATCTCAACAAAATTTTATGAAAATAGAAAAAATGATAAAAATTGAAAAAAATAAAAATTATAATTTCAAGTTATAAAAAATATTAAAATTTTAATTTGAATTCAAGAAAAATAAAAGAAAAAAATGCCATACGCAAAGTGAAAAAAAAGTAAAATTTTATTTATTTTTTAAATTAAAAATTAAAAAATTTATTTTTTCATAATTTTTAATTTTTTGCTCTTTAATGGCATTTTTTTATTTTTTATTTTTTTGACATATCTTTTTTTAAAAAAATTATTTGAAATGGGAAAAATAATTTGAAATGATGGTTTTTATTTGAATTAAAATTAAAATTTTTATTTTTTTAAATTTAAAATTATAATTTTTATTTAGCTTTCATTTTTTTATGATTTTTTTTATAAATTTAATTTTTTTTAATTTTTTCTTTTTTTTGTGGGGGAAAAAATGCAAAAAAATATGGTGATTTTAAAAATGCCATTTGGGATAGTGTTTTTAAAAATGCCATCCCAACGGCGTTTTTAAAATCACCATATATTTTGGTGTTTTTGTTTTTTTTTTACGTGATCTACGTGAAAAATAAGGTAGAAAATAGGGACTGACATGATGATGGGAAAATATCATTCAAAATGGTATTTTATCCATTTTGCATCATTCTGTTAAATATATTTAAAATGAGATTATTTAGATAATTTTTTTTTTTAGATTAATAAGGAAAAGAACTCATAAATAATGACAGTATGTTTTTAAAATTGGGCTGGAGGTAGGTGATGCGACTTAATGAGGTATAGGCTTCCCATCATGGTCATCAATGTATTATGTATGTGATGATTGTGATCGGATGGGCTAATGCAGTATATGTGCAGTGCACACAGCATGAGGTCCATTCAGTCACGGTCATCTTGCAAAAGAAGGATGGTGATAGCCATGATTGGAAGATTGGGAATTTTGTGTGTGTACCCCGTGGATGGTGCACCGCTTGACACCTGTCTTTCCAATCACATGCTTATGCACAATATACGAGAGAGTTCGGAACCTTTGGATATGAATCTGGCACAAAATCCACCGTCCGTAGCCATCACATCACTCATATTGGAGACATACAATTTTTATTTTTTTTAAAATTTATATTTTAGTACAATATATAATGCATCAAAAGTTAAAAGAGAGCTGCACATTTGCAAGATGGATAATGTAATGGCTATATATAATGAGCTCTTTTTTAGAATAATATAAAAAAAATTTAAATATCAAAATATATCAAAATCAAATTTATTTATCAAACTAATGCAAAAGGAAAAAAAGTCATTTTGAATGACGTTTTTTCTCCTTCCACATCACCCTGCTTTTCCACGATGGCATCATCCAAAAAAAAAAAAAAAGAAGAAACGTCAATTGGAATGGCGTTTTTAAAAACGTCATTTTTCAATTTTTTCCACAAAAAAAAAGAGAAAAAAATCTGGAAATAATGAAATTTTTTTTTAAAATTTGAAATTAATAAATAAATTAAAATTTTAATTTTGATTGAAATTTAGAATATAAAGATTTGAATTTGTAATTCAAAAAAAAATTAATTTAGATATTTATTTTTCAAATTTTTTTTAGAAAATGTGAAAAAATTTTTAAGAAATTTAAAAATAAAAAATATCATAGAAAATAAAAAAAAGAGAAAGAAATATGAAAGAAATAAAGATTTAAAATTTAATTGAAAAACATCATTTCAAATGCTTGTCAAAAAAATTTTAAAAAGAATTTATAAAATAAAATCTAGCATTAAAAAATAAAAATTTTTAAAAAATCACAAAAAATAAGAATTATAAATTAAAATTTAAAAAAAATAAAATTTTAAAGATTAATTGAAATAAAAATATTATTTCAATTTATTTTCTCAAATTAAAATTAATTTATTTAAAAAAGAATAAAAAAAAATTAAAAATAGCCTCAAAAAATTTCATAAAAATATAAAGAATTGAAAAAAAATAGAAATTATAATTGTAATTGAATAACAAAGTTTATAATTTTTAATTTTAAGAAATAAGAATTAAAATTATAATTAAAATTGAAAAAATATTTTAAATAACTAAATTGTTGCTTTTTGGATTGATTTTGATGATTACAAAGTATTTGAAGGGATACTAATAATTTTCGCTTGAAAAAGACTTATTGCTTTTCAGGGGTAAAATCGTAATTTTATCAAATCCTGATTTGAAAGTATCAAATGATAGAATAAAAGGTTTGTGATCCATTAGTGAAAATTTTATTATTTTTGGACTTGTATTTTAAAAGATATGCATGTTTGAAAAATATGAGTCGACCCATGAGTCGAAAAACATGAGTCGACTCATGGGTCGACTCATGTTTTTCAAACATGCCATGAGTCGACTCATGTGCCAAGCTAGTCCACTCATGTTCATGAGTCTATTTTTTTTCAATTACAATTATAATTTCTATTTTTTTTCAATTCTTTATATTTTTATAAAATTTTTTGAGTCTATTTTTAATTTTTTTTATTCTTTTTTAAATAAATTAATTTTAATTTGAGAAAATAAATTGAAAAAATATTTTTATTTCAATTAATCTTTAATTTATCGTAAAGAAGGAAGGACATTTTCATAAATAAGGATTATAATTGTAATTGTAATTAAAAATTACATTTTAAATAACTAAATTAATTAAAATATAATTTTTTAAGAAATATTTTAAATAAAAGAAAAAAAATATGTAATACAATGTCAAAAAGATAAAAATGGAAGAAAACTAAAATAAAAATTTAAAATTATAAAAATTATAAATTAGATTAAAAAAAATATATCATAAAAGAATAAAATTTAATTTAATTATAATTGAAAAAGAATAGAAATTATAATTGTAATTTAAGAACAAATTTTATAATTTTTAATTTTAAGAAATAAAAATTTTAATTTTAATTGAAATAAAAAATAACATTTTAAATAACTAAATAAATTTAAATATCCTCATTAAAAAATTTAATAAATTAAAAAAATAGAAAAAAATAATTAAACAAATTATGAAAAAAATTTAAAAAAAATTAAAAAAAAATAAAAGAATAAAAAAACGTCGAAGGGAACAGCGTTTTCTCCTTTCCCCCCTTCTTCTCTCCTTCTCCCTCTTCTCCTTTCTCCCTCTTCTCCCTTCTCCGGCAGCACGGCGGTGAGCTGCCTCCTCTCTCTCCTCTTCCTCTCTCTCTCTTTTTTAAAAATTTAAAAAATAAAAATTACCAGAAAGAAAGCCAAGAGGTCGACTCACAGAATGTGGCAGCCAAAAATTTTGTGTGCCGTTAAGCTCTTTTAGCCATGAGTCGATTCATGAGGTCGACTCAAAAATATAAACCTATTTTTCTTACAAAATACGCCGTCAAAAATGTTGAAATTGCCTCCAATAGACTACACATCTTTTGTTCTTACTTTTGAGACTTTAGAATCATATCTGATAAAATTATGAATTTATTCCTGAAATACAATAAATCTTTTTCCAAACCAAAATTATTAGTAATCCCTTCAAATACTTTGTAACCATCAAAATTAATTCAAAGAGCAACATTCGATATATTATTATTTACGTTATATTTTTTAAATAATAATGTTTAAATTAATTTAGTTATTTAAAATATTATTTTTAATTTCAATTACAATTTTAATTCTTATTTCTTAAAATTAAAAATTATAAACTTTGTTCTTCAATTACAATTAGAATTTCTATTTTTTTTTCAATTCTTTATCTTTTTATGAAATTTTTTTAGGCGATTTTTAAATTTTATTTGGAAATTTTTTTAATTAAATTAATTTTAATTTGAGAAAATAATTTTAAAAAATATTTTTATTTCAATTAATCTTTAAAATTTTATTTTTTTTAAATTTTAATTTATAATTCTTATTTTTTGTGACTTTTTAAAAGTTTTAACTTTTTAACTTTTTAACTTTTCCTCATTTTTTAACTTTTTAATGTATTTCTTTTTTTATCAAAATTTAATTCAAATTTAATTTTTTTAAGTCACATTTATAAAATATCCTAAAAAAGAAATTGTAATTAATTTAATTTAATTTTATTCTTTTATGATATATTTTTTCTAATCTAATTTATAATTTTAAATTATAATTTTTATTTCAATTAATCTTTAAAATTTTATTTCTTTTAAATTCTAAATTATAATTCTTTTTTTTGATTACTTAAATATTAAAAATTTTAAATTTTTTTTAAAAATTTTTAGGACAAGTATTTCGAATGATGTTTTTCAATTAAATTTCAAATTTTTATTTCTTTCATATTTCTTTCTCTTTTTTTTATTTTCTATGATAATTTTTTTTATTTCTTAAGATTTTTTTTGACATTTTTTAAAAAAAATTGAAATAAAAAATCTAAATTAATTTTTATAATTAATTATAAATTTAAATCTTTATATTTTAAATTTCAATCAAAATTAAAATTTTAATTTATTTATTAATTTCAAATTTTTTTAAAAAAATTTTCTCATTATTTCACGATTTTTTCTCTTTTTTTTTTTGTGAAAAAATTTGAAAACGCCATTCAAAATGGCGTTTTTAAAGACACCATTCCAATTGGCGTTTCTTCTTTTTTTTTTTTTTTTTTGGGATGATGCCATCGTGGAAAAGCAGGGTGACGTGGAGGGGGAAAAAACGCCATTCAAAATGGCGTTTTTCCCTTTTGCATTAGTTTGGTAAATAAGTTTGGTTTTGATATATTTTGGTATTTAAATTTTTTTTTGTATTATTTCGGAAAAGAGCTCTATATATAATGGTATCATATTTTATATTGTAAAATTTGCATTGTGGGGATTCTATTTCTTACGGTTTAATCTTGAATTTGAAAAAATATTTTTTTAAAAAAATTCATTAGTTACACCAAGATATATATATATATATATATATATAGGTCCTTATTTGACAAGTGTTGGCACTTATATATACTTTAGTTTATTGCTTGCGATCTCACATGTGTGATAGGAGTGAAACATGAGAGTTGTTCTTCAACCCAGTTCATGGTACGTTGGATCAACACTTCCCTGCCGCATCGAACAAGAATCTCATGGCGATTGCTCATAAAATTGCGCCTTTATCCTCTCTTAATATTAAAGTACTATTTTTTCGAACTCGAATTATTGATGCTGAATTGCTGATGAGCGAAAGGTGGCGCGCTGGTGGCACGTCTACTTCAAAACATCTCACACTTGAAAGCTTTTTTGTCTCGTGGCACCATCCGTCGTCATCGTGGGGACGCGTGTCCAGCTGAGGAAACTAATTTATAAGCTATAGGCTCAGCGTTACAATAGACCCCAACGCCCGCACACTTCTCATGAGTTCAAACAATCATTAGAACCAAATAAATGAATAAACTTTGCCAAAAAATAAATAAATAAACAAATAAATAGCTCGATCTACTGACAGATCCAGCAATGTGCGGACGGCTGCACCTACAACGCGCGTTCCATGAAAAAAATTATTAGATTGGCCTAATCTACCACACGTGCTGTAGATAAATCAATGAAAAAAAATACTCTTTCAACATTTTGAATTAAAAAATTTGTGCAATCATCTCAACGCACCACTACTTAATCATCTTAACAAGATACTGTTGAGGTGATTATAAAATTTTTCAATAATATATCATCTTTTTATTATTTTTATTTATAATATATGTAGTAGACTAAGTCTACTTAAAAATTTCTGCTGATATGTTGTGGTGCGTCAAAGCTCCAAGACGTGCTGATCCAGTGGAGAAGAGACGTCGACCAAAAAAATATCGAGATATTGCAGTAGATCGACAAAAGAAGTCCACCCATGCCAAAGGGAGGATACTCCAATGAAGGACCCTTCAAGACCTAAGTCAGTCTGATCTTTGAGAACAATGAGAGAGAGAGCTGTGGCTTAGTATGGCATTATGTCCATTATCTTTTAGGGGTCCCCTGATTATCATTATATAGAGAACATGCCAGAGTTTGTTATACTTAAATTCGTAGGTTGTTAGGATAGGTGTACGCCTACTAATCAGATTATTAGTTGTGGATGTTTGATGTGGTCATGTTTTGAGAGTTTGCTGGGAGATTTCAACTAATTGCCCATGTGACCTCACTAGTTGGTGTATTGAGATTAGCCCATGGCCGAGATGTCGCTATGATCAGATCTACCCTAGGGTGGATCGTGGGATCTTATCTCTTATAGTCAGTAAGACCCCAATCTGGAGATCGGTAAGAGTTTGAGTTGGCATTGGTTGCAGAATTTCACTCCTATTGTCGATAAGATATCGATCCGGAAGCCAATGATATCCCGACCTAGCACGAGCGAGAGCCGATGGAAACATTTTGTCCCAGCACTTTAAGGCAGATTTGATAATATTCACCGTCAAGATTCACGTTGGTATCTCCATCAGTCTCTGAGGATATTGATCGAGGTGGCGTGACCTCGTAACATGCTGCATTGTAATTGGACAAAAGAGCCTATCTTGAATTTGGGCAATATTTACAGGAAAAATGATTGGACTACCCCGCAAGCTCACAAGCTCCCTTGAAAATGATGTATAGCATGGTTATATATCATGTTCCACCCTAGGTGAGCTTTCATCGACATTTCAGGTTTTTGAAAATTTATCATTCAGAAATTGAATCCAGGATCTTGATTGTTGAACAGAGAGGTGTTCGAGACAAACTCTAATTCATAAGAATAAGATTATACTATTAATTAACTAAAGAAGATAAACGATATTCTTTGTCTCTGTCATTTGGCTCAATTAGCTTAGTGAAATGGGGATGATAGAATCTCTTCTTGCTCCCAGATGATGCAGAAAAGAAAACAAGGGGGATGGAGACAACAATGCATCATTCACATTACAAACAGCTTTTGTCTCAAGTACTTGCAAGATTCTGCGTCAGTACGCTCTAATTTATACTTGCATGAAATAATTAAGTCGTTTTTTTTGGTAACAAAATAATTAATGTCGTTTATTATACATTTCTCGGTCTTTTGGCAAAGACCAAGTGTAGTATTAATGTCGTTTATTATTCTTTTTGTTGTCCATGGGAACAGAACGCTGCTAGCCACACCCATTTTTAAGACAAAAGCGTGGAACAGCTGGGCTGGCGGTGTAAGCTGGACATCCAGCTAGATTTGTCGAATTAAAAAATAAGCATATATTGAAAAATTCCTCCTATTAATCATGACTCGTTCCGATAACTTTCTGGCTGTAGTATTTAGTTTGGTGTACATGGGCCGGTAGAAGTCTACGTCACTAAGCCGGCTTCACCTTGTCCGGACCTGAAGCCATTTCCGGTTGTTTCTTCCGAGATTGACTCGTTAGTGGATAGCGGAATCTTACTTCAGCACTACTCAAAGCCAACTGAGCTCTGTCAAACTGACTTCAGCGTTAGGCTATAGACAATCAACCATGCTCTATGTTAATCCGAATAGTACTTCAAGATAGAAATTACTTAATCAAAAAAAAGACGATATTCAGAAGTTAACATACTTTTCATCAAATTTTTCGAGCCTCGATCAAATTGGTCCCCGTCTGTCCATGATATTAGGGGTGGCAATTATATCCGATCAGATCGGATATAATTTGGATCGATGCATCGATTAAACAATTATTAACTTATACCCAATCTATTTATTACACAGATCAAAAATTTAAATTCGAATCCAATCTGTTTATTAAATAGATAATTTGATCTGATCCACTTAGTTCATTTATTAAACATTCTAATTAAATTAGACGATTAAACATGTTAAACAGATCAGAAATAAATTAAGCAAGTTTTTAAATAAGTTAAATAGATTTTAAACGAATTAAATAGATATTATCTGACGTAATCCGATCTAAATATTAAACGATTGAAATAGATTGATATTTAAAACATAAATTCGATCCAAATATTAAATGGATTAAATGGATTGATCTGTTAATAACTCAAATTTATCTAGCTTAAATCCAAATTTTTATGATAGGTTGAATGCAGATCAGATTAATGGTTGCTTACTTTCCTATAACTCTCTATCATAAGCCACCAGGTATTCACATAAACCACCATATCAGATGTCATTTGATAATTATCCCACGTCCTCAGAATAGCTCAACCCATGCCCGTTATAGCGTAGCTCTTAATCTGTCCTAGGGCCACAATCTTTTTTCTACACGCATACCTAACATTTGGGCGGTGTATTTATTTGTTTTAATGCTGTGGGTCTCACCACATGCTTCAGGAATTTATGTCAGAAGTCTTCTTTAAGCTTAAGCTGCAAAAAAACTGTTTCACAGTTCTTAATCGGTGCTGGGATCACAGTGATTTTTCCACAGGCATATCTATCATTTGGGCAGTGTATTTATTTGTTTTAGTGGTGTGGGTCGCACTATACGCATCAGGAAAGTATGCCAGAAGGCTTATTTAAGCTTAAGCTTGAAAAAACCTGTTGGGCGACGAGCAGCAAATCTCCAGTAGCAGACAGGCTCATTCCTGTGTATTTTTTTGTAAGTTGTAGCTGGTGCCAATCTGCCAACCTCTCCTGCTAACTCTGGCGTTTACGCGGTTTCAGGAGACCGAATGCCGAGTGAAATTTCTTATACAATCCCAATTCACAAAGAATAAAGTCACCTTCTTGGTTGATTCAACATTAGTATTATTCGCCAAATAGAAAGGAATGCTCAAAAGTAATGTTCTAACATTACATTGGCTGTTATTGTCTTTCCCTTTCATCAAAAGAAAAAAGAAAAAAAAAAAAAATTTGACTGTTGTTGTTGCTTTATTCGAGAAGATTGGTTACATTGTTTATTGTATAGTCCAGCACATGCTTTGCAAGTCAAGGAGCCCCCCTTTTTTTTTTCCTCCTTTTTTATGTAAGAGGTGTTTGTTCAACTTATCTACACCTGTAGCTAGGGCAACACATTACACTTCAAAAGTAGATGTGTCATCTTTAATAATATCACTTTTCATCAAATTGGTTAGCATTTGATGATTAACTATTAATAAGGAATTTTGTTTTGTTTCTCCAACCAATCCATATATATTAATTTGAAGGAAAATGTCATTTTTTGAAACATTTAGATGCAACACCCACTGCATCTTTTCTCACAATACGTGGACTCCTCTTGAATAGATAAGGTGCTCACCTAAAGACATGTCTAATCTTGTTTTTAAGTGTTGTTCATAAAGAACTTAAATGCTATATCAGTATTCTCAGGTTAGGCATCCACATCCAAAATGCAAATATATACAGCTCAAAATATGTAATACATATCAAAAAGCGACACAACATGATTTATAGCATATGTGTGAGTTATGTACTTGATTCTTAATTAGATTGTTCTGGACAATGCTAACTTCACACACAATTATAAAACAAAAAATAAACAGTAATTTTCTTTTTAGAAATTATAATAGATATGTAATTCTTCTATTTCACTAACAACTAGTATAGTGCAGGGTAGAAGCTCCAAGTCAATTGACCCAATAATAGAGTAATACTTCCCACTTCAGCCATGATTTTCTTTTTCTATCTTTTAAATCTCTTCTTTATTCAAGCAATCTCGTGCTACAGCTTTAAAGCTTTACGCGTTATGAAAGTTGCGTTTTGAGCAAGCCGCGTCCATTGCTAGAGACTTAAAGCCGGGTCTTTCTAAATTCTTCTCTTACCAAAAAAAAAAAAAATAAAAACAAGGAGGAAACCGGTACAGAGCAAAAATGAGAGGTCCATCAAACAATAATACGCCGGCTCCTACCGTGTGACAAAAAGGGAAAACGACGAAATATTCAATCCTCAACCGCATAAAATTTCCTTTACGCCCACCTCCTACGAGGCCTCGAACTCTATGCAGCTCCGCAAGGCGGTAACCGAGTTGGATTAACGAGATGTAGCCCAACCCGTTTAAAATCGGTTCAACCCGTTTCGAGGAACCCAGGGGGTTAGGTTGGATTTTAAAATCAAATCCATCCTGTTTTCTAAATTAAATCAGAATTTACTAAATTCTAACCTGATCTGAACTCGATGTATCATTAGAATTTAAAACTATCCGAACCTTTAAATTATGATTTAAGATTTGTTTGAACAATATTTTTAATATAAAAATAGATTTAAAATTATTTTTATATCTTAATTTATTTTAAAAATAATATTATTTATTATATTTTTTATGATTAATAACAATTAGTTATGTGGTAATTAAAAATGTAGTCGGTTATGTTTGTCCTAAATTCGATTTGGATTCAAATTTTCAGATTGAAGTTAAATTATATATTAAATTTTATTCAAGTCAAATAATTTATTGGATTAAAAATTTTGACAGTAAATATGATCTGATCCAATCTTGTATTGGATTGGATCTGGGTGTGATATCAAAATCTGGCAGACAAAAAAATCGGATCAGGTATACATCATTTACAATGCAGTCTGATCTGACCCATTTGCATCGCTAGCTCAAGTGTGCTGGTCAACATCAAAACCCGCTGCCCCCTTGTCCGCACAGATAATCACATGCACCTGTCCGTTCGCCAAGTCGGCCCCTCTCCTCAAATTCGCCTCGACGCGGGGACAACGTATAAAATAAAACGTCAAGCCACCCACCGAACCCCGCCAACGCTCAGTAAGTATTCCTTCTTGCCAACAAAATTAATTTCTTAGCAAAGCCACCCTCAATCAATTATTTATGGTTGTTGAGGGGCAAGGACTATCAGAAGCAAGGCGAAGAAAGCTCTATAAATCTCTTCCCACCCTTCTCTCCTCTCCTCCTCGGCTTCTCCTCATCATTCTCCCCAACCGACTCTCCTTCTCCTCTTATTCTTCTTCCAAGCCAAGTAAAACCTCTATAAATCTCCATCTTTCTCCTCCTCTGACGGAGGGACTCCTCTAAGATCTATAGAAGCAGGGCAGTAACGGCGATGAACAACGACATTGAAAGGGGCGGCGCCGCCGCCGCCGGAGGCAAGGGAAGGGGCGCCGCCGGGTACTACGGAGGCGCAAACGGCGGGGCGGCGGCGTCACCGTTCTACTACGACGCCGGGTCGTCGGCGGAGCGGGAGTGGACTTCGTGGATCGTCCCCATGATCGTGGTGGCGAACGTGGCGATGTTCGTCGTGATCATGTACGTCAACAACTGCCCCGACCACCCGCACCCCGTTGGTCCCTGCGTCGCTCGTTTCCTCCACCGCTTCTCCTTCCAGCCCCTCCGGGAGAATCCCCTCTTCGGGCCCTCCTCCTCCACGTAATGTCTCTTTGCTCCAATTTGCAATTGTTATTGCTTGGGATGGTTTTTGGTTGTAGAGTTTGGGATAAAGTTGTGATTTTATTGCTTGGGTGCTCGTATGAAGCAGATCTTTCCCCTGGAGGTGGGGAGGCGATGGCTTAGTTGATTTCATCGAGATCCCCTCCATATTTTCTCCTTTTTATGGTGTTTTTGGAAAGTGGATTTGGATATTAGTGATAGTAGTGGAAATACTGAGTCCCAATTGATGAAAAGTTCTTTTCCCCCCTTCTCCCTTCAGGATAGTTGCAATTGATTAAAGTGAGATCTTTTGCAGTGCCGTTATTTCCTTTATGATTAACTTTTTGGTGTGTAGAGATCGGTGGTAGGATGAAATTTTAATCTTGTTAGTTTTTTGTTGACTTTTATTATATTGCCAGTTTCAATTGTAGCATCTTCTTCTGAGCTTCTATACTTCTATTCTATCTGAAGTTGGTAGCCCCAACCATTTAACAATGAAGGTCTTGCCTTTACCTTATAAGACCAGAGTTCCACACTGAAGAAGTTGAGAGACAATAATACCCACCTGGTGGTTGGATCAACCACTCTTGCTTCATTTTTAGACAAAGTCAAATCAGCATAACCTTTTACCAACCTGATCTTAGATTCCTTTGTCATAGTGCTTCAAAGTAGCAATCTTATTCTAGCTAGCTTTGATAGCTATTCTTTATAGAATATTGTGATTTATTATCCTTCTTTTTGGATTAAAGTAATTCGATCACTTTATACCCACTAATTTGGCTTGTGAATATAAAAAGAGAAGGTTCGTTAACCAAATGGATATGCACTGTTTTATTCTTCCAGATTAGAGAAGTTGGGAGCTCTCGAATGGGACAAAGTGGTGCATCAGCATCAAGGATGGAGACTGGTGTCTTGTATTTGGTTGCATGCTGGTGTTATACATCTGCTTGCTAACATGCTAAGCCTGATCTTTATCGGAATTCGCCTTGAACAGCAATTTGGATTCGGTGAGCTGCATTCTTTTATCTATATACATGTCATATTAGGCTGAAATCAAATTCATCATATATTTCAACAAATAAAATCAAGGTTTTTTTACTGAAGTCTGCAGGGATAGTTCTTATTCTCTTTTACATACACAATTAGCTCTGACCGAAGATACTGAATGAGAATATTTTTGATTATAGTTGGTTTCAATTGTCCCTATATGTCTCCATAATATAGAGATGTTTCTAAGCTGCAATAGCTTTTAATTTGAGCTTGTTTATGGATCATGTATAATTTGCTATCCTGAATGATCTTTGCCTGGGCTTTTGCAGTGAGGATTGGGATAATATACCTTCTCTCAGGATTTGGTGGGAGTGTCCTCTCATCTCTGTTCATTAGGAACAGTATTTCTGTTGGTGCTTCTGGTGCTCTGTTTGGACTTCTTGGAGCAATGTTGTCAGAACTCATTACAAACTGGACTTTATACACTAACAAGGTGGATACATTTTCTGTTTGAGCATGCAAATTTTTTTTTTGTTGGGCTCATGAGTCTTATTGCATTGATTTTGCATTTTTGCAGGCTGCAGCTCTGTTAACTCTATTGGTCATCATTGTGATCAATTTAGCTGTCGGGATATTACCACGTGTTGATAATTTTGCCCATATTGGAGGATTTCTAACAGGATTTCTCCTAGGTTTTGTACTACTAATTCGGCCTCAGTTTACTTGGTTGGAACGCCACAATTTGCCCCCTGCAAGCCAGGTCAAGTCAAAGCATAAAGCTTACCAGAAGATATTATGGGTGATTGCGCTGGTTTTGCTCGTAGCTGGGTAAGGATTGCTCGGACTAAATCTTTATCAAGTTTTTACTCAAAAAAAAAAAAAAAAAAACTTTATCAAATTTGATTGCTTATACAGAATCTTGTGCAAATCGGTATAGCTTTCTAAATCATCAAATCGCTTCTTTTTTTTTTTTTTTACCTTACCAATAAAATATATTTTAGGAATTGTTTTTTTCAGTAAAACCATATATATTGCATAGATTTTATATAAATACATCCATGGGAATGGGAAGGAGCCATAGAAGTAGAGGTCCACAAATTAGTTTCTGTTTTCTGTATTTTTTTAAGAAATTGTATGTCAAACTTGTTTTTGAGATGGCCATTTTTCAAAATAAGGGCATCCAAAAAATCCAGTAAAAATGAAAAGAGTGATGCACAGTCACAAGTTTTGAATGCTTCAGACCCAGTGGGTGAGGCTTCCGTTGCTAGATATGGTAAGCGCACAAGCCATATGGCATCACTGATCATTAAATATCATTCCATATGCAGAATTCTGAGTGTCAGACCTTTGATCTCTTGAACTGTAAAATTCCATGTAAAAAAATTATATCAAATTATTGCTGTGTTATCATACCAATTTGGCATGATATTTGTCAATCAGAATATGCTGCTGACGTGAGTGGCATATTTCTTCATTTCCTCCTATATAGCATGGCAAATGGCTGAGTGTTAAATCTATCTTTCCTTGTACCTTGCAGATTTGTGGTTGGTTTGGTAATGCTCTTCCGTGGAGAGAATGGAAATGATCGTTGTCATTGGTGTCACTATCTGAGTTGTGTGCCGACATCCCGATGGAGCTGTGGCCATTGAGGACTGGGATCTTCTGCAGGAGGGAGCTGATATTTAGCTTTACAGTTAGTTTACTATTACATTTGAGTGTTCCATTACATTTTGTTCATCTGTACATAGCTAGAAGTTGTTCAGGGACTTTGAGTGATCAATATCTAGTTTCTTCCATCATACCGATTGAGGTGCTGTAGTTGTTTTAATTTACTCACATTCTTTAACATATTAGATTTTCATTTATAGTCAGATTTATGTAAACTATGAGATCTATGTGAATGAAAATTTGGGTTCTACTGGTGCTTGTGCTGGTTTAGCTTTGGTGTTGCCTTGCTGTTTTTGAGACGAGAACTTTAGACTTTTCTATGGTCCAATTGTAGAACATTTTAAAATGCCTTGGATAGCATGGGAAGCTAAGAACAGCCTCTTCGTGTGAAAGCGCATGCTCTGTATCCTTGATGATTTTAAGTTGTATCACCTAAAAAAGGCAATAGGGATGGATGTGGGGAGTCAGGTTGATGGGGCAACCGAGTTACTGTGTGTTCGTGAGGGACCAACAGTTTCATGCAGGTTCTATTACCTTTTAGCAAGGGTTATCTGAATAATTAGCTACTAATGTTGTGGTGGGTTTTGCAATCAATGATTGGAGATCGGTGCATTACCATTTGTTCTT
>NC_025996.2:21851514-21907572 GCF_000442705.2 Elaeis guineensis
AAAAAAATGAACCAACAACTATGCCTGCTTTCATTCCACAGTTACAAGAAGTCAATATTGAGAAAACCATATTACAAAAATCTACTAAATTGTTTTATAAAGCCTTTAGGTCCTTTCAAGTTGAAGGGACCATTGAATCACAGTTAAATAGCAAATCATCCATGCATCTGTCCTGAATTTGTGTTTGAATTAGTTGATTAATTGCTTCTACAATGTGATCTATCGGAACAAACTTGAGCAGCCTCCCAAAGAATTCCCACAAGCCTCTAATTGACTTGCATTGGCAAAGGATATTTTTTAAATTTCTGTTGTTTGCTTGCAAAATTACAAAGCAGTTGCTGCAATTCACTCTTTTGCTCTATAGATTATCCTAGTGATTCTCTTGCACAATACCATTAATGGAGGCTGAAACTTTTGAAATTTATTTTCCTTATTTTCCATTTTTTTCTTGAGTGTAATGGTAATGTTGTCACCAATATTTCATTAAGCTACTGAAATGATACAAAAAGAATAATGCTTAGAGGGTATCAAGAGGGAAGAAAGGAAAAGATGGAAGGATGAAAACAGCTGGGAAGGAAGTACTGGGAGCATATACCAGGCTCCTTACCACCTTCCATTTAACAAAACACACCCCTCACCCTCCATAAACAATTCATTATATCATGTCAAATGCACAGCAGAAGCTGAAAAAGAAAACAGAAAGCAAAACAAGAGTTCTGAAGTAAAAGGAAATACGGTGATTGTCGCTTAAACAGAGTCCCAATCAGACTGCTACTCTGGCATCACAAGCAACTAGAATATGGCACAAGACAACCCCATCTTGGCCCTCTTCTTCAACCCTGCCCCTGTCCATGAACCAATGAAGTATAGCAGATGGTGAAGAAGCCAGATGACACCTTACTAAGAAAATTCAGGCAATTCACTCCTGCCACAATTGTTGCAACCAGACAGACTCAGTCCCAGTCCAACTCTTGGTCCAGGCTACCATCCTCCCCCACCACATTCCAAGGAGACCTGATTGACCCCAGAGCATCCTTCACCTTGAAGAGGTGTTTGATGCTGAGATACAAATGTTTAAAAGGGTGCAAGCAGAGGAACCAATGCTCTTCAGTCTCATCCAGTACCTTGCATAAGATTAGCCATTCCCCCGCCCGCTCTTGTTGTGGTTGTCAAATATGAGCAATTTGTTATGAATCATAAGCCATATAATTTTCTCTTTGTAGGAATATTCCCATCCTACAGTATTTAGCTACTAGACATATAAGCCCAATATCATTCAATAAGTTCTAAAATCTGCAGACTGGGAATACCCTGCTACCATATAGCCTCCAAGAAAGATGGCTTCATATGGCCAGAAGGTTGTGGCAAATTAGAGAGCATCTTGAACAGTTCTGTTCAATCAAAATTTTGCTAAACCTGGGTGCCCCTTTCTCAATGTCAACTTCAACAGTAGTGCGACTGGTGGTTGTGGTGGTGCTGTTTGGTCACTAGGGGCCCTAACTCCAGGTGCATTGCAGCTAATAGGGTCCACCTCTTTGGGACCACCGTACCCGCTACAGAGCTGCAAGCGGCCTGGGAGGGCATTTCTTTTGTGAGGCTTTGCTTCAGGACTGAGTGGCTGGTGGTGGAGGGGGATTCGACTACGGTGGTCAAGTGGATTCAAAGGCAAGGGGAGCTACAGCCTCCAACCCGCTTGTTCGCAACATTGGCTTCCTATTAGCAGGGTGTGCTTCCGTGGATGTTAGGCACGTTTACCGCAAGGCAAACAGCGCCACTAACTGGGTTGCGAGTTATGTCGCTGACCATGCTGGAGGTGGTACTTGGACGGATGTGTCTGTTTTACCGATGTCCTTTCGGGACATCCTTTTTTCTAATTTTTTGGGTTGTACTCATACTCGCATTGTATGAACACTCCACTTCCAAAACAAAACCTGGGTGCCCCTAAACTTGAAAGCCCTGACATCACCAACTTCAGAAGCATAGATCTGATCAGATATTAAGGAATCAGAATTTCTTGCTATGTAGTATAACCAGAGGAAGATCACAAGTAAAAGTTTATGTCCACAACCACAGATTAATCCAGAAATGCCTACCAACCTTTCTTTCTGAAAGTAGCTCCAACTTTCAGAACTCTTCACCAAAATGGGGAAATCCAATGATTAACTAACAAGTCAAGCACAGCCACCTCTCTGTTCTTCTTATCTTTCTTTCATCTTTGCTTCTCTACAAAGATTAGAACTAAACAGTAAGATTTGATGGTTATCCCAGCAAATAATGCAGTGTTCTGCCTCTAACCATATTACCTAGAAGAGCTACTAAATCCTCCCATTAGGCCATTCACATTCAACTAATAACCTATCTAGACACTAATAACTCCCAACTCAATTCTCTTACATTCAGTGTAAGTTATAATCCGTATTATCTACATCCATCCCAAATATGTCCTTATCCATATTTAATAACAATGATCACTCATAACCTCTAAAACCTACCTGACACTGGGCATTACCCATATTTCCCCCCCTTACTGTAATAATAAGGAAACACTAACATATTGGACATGCATTGCGCACAAGTGCCTCTTCTGACAGCTACCTTCTTTCCAACAAAGCATCCATTGGTGGCACATCTACCTACTTGCATATCACTGAAATCATATCCTATTTCCTATGGCATTACACTTCCATCCCATGCCAGTCCTTGCTACCACTTGACATTATAAATTCAGATCCACTGCATATTGAAACTCTCAGTCAGTGCATCCAATGGCTAACCTAGAATATTAGCCTCTTCAATTTACATGTCACTATTGATGTGTTCACTCCAATCCACAAGCAAGTGCAGCTTAAGGATTACTGTGTAACATCTTAGCAAAAAAATAAAAATAAAATAAAATAAAATGAGTTAGAAATACTCATCCTCATCAGGATTACTGGTAGAGGAGCAAAAGAACCAGAAAGACTTGGTCGACTCTAGGAGATCCTGATCCACGCCATGTACACCCTTCTCCTTCCTCGGGAGCGGCTAGGGTTTCAAAAGAGGGTTAAGAGTCGGCTAGGGTTTCGGAGAGGAAGACAAAAAGAAACAGGAGAAGCGACAGAATCCAGAGGGTTCCAAACCCTTTTATTCTGTCGGGTTCAGGTTATGGATTCAGCCATCAAACCCAACAACCTGCTCCGACAAGCTTCAAAAATATCCTCTCGAATTTCATTTCACATTTCATTTAGGAACATTTGCATTTCATTTCACATTTGTATTTCATTCCTAAAAAATTCCATCTCCATTTAATTAGAGTTGCATTTCATTTCGGAAACATTGCATTTACATTACCTGTAACTGCATATAAAAAGGAGCTGTAACAGAGATTCAAATCATGCAAAGAAAAATATTCAGATTCCCTCCAAAACTTTTATTTCTCCGATCTAAACTCCCTTCCCAATCTAACCTCTCCTTTCCCTGTTAATCTCCTCCTTCATCTCAATTCTATCTTCAGATTTACACATACATCTCACTGAATTCCTCTGGAAAAGCCGGGATATTATAAAATTTGGTATCAGAGCTCAGATCTGAACCTTGGACCTGCGACAAGATGACATGAAAACAGTAGTGAAGCTTGCTTGATACTGTAATCAGCCATTTGTGGTGCTGCACAGTCCAGGTTAGAGATCGACAGTAGAATTTTCATTCAATCAAGTAAGACACTCAACATCAGGTAACACTCTCAAAACTGATTAGATCTATTTCTAGAATAGATTGTGATGAATGTATCAGGGTCTACAAGAGTGATTACTGTTCTAATAAGTTAGGAACAGCAACCTGGCCTCATGAAATCATCATTGGCCACCCTGAATTGAATTGCTGTAGCCAGGAGTTATAAAAATTTTTAGTCTCTGTCAAACAGTTTCAAAACAGATTTTAAAAATTTTTTCTGGAGTGCAGTAAAAAATGGCAGAAGGAACCAGATTAAAAGATATCTGTGAAAACCTACGAGCACTGGAAGAAAGAATGCAAACATTTACCACAGACTGCCACAACCATATTGAAAACAGATTACAACAAGTATCTGAGGAATACAATACAAAGTTGGGTGTGTTTGCAAGACAGTTAGATGAAATACAGATTGAGGAAAGACAGAGATATGAAGCTTTACAAATTGAAGCTACCAGGAGGCATGAAATTATGATGCAGGAACAAAATCGCAGGCATGAGCAGTTGCTGAAGCTAATTTCGCCGCAGCCATCAGTTTTTCAACCCACTCCTTCATTCACTGCAAACAACAATCCATCAGCCCCAAAAAATGGAAGAACAAACAGTTCGGAGCCACCTGGCTGTAGCTCATCAGCAGTAGCAACTGAAATTAGAGGTAAAGGAATACTACCCACACCTTATCAACCATTGGATAGGATGGGTGATATTCAAAACAGGACCCCACTTCACCTACCTTATCCAAAGTTAGAATTTCCTACCTTTAATGGTGAAGAACCCAGAGAATGGAGCAGTAAAAGTGAATAATATTTTAAAATATATCAGATTCCAGTGGTTCAGTGGATGGAAATTGCTACAATGCATTTCATGGGAAAGGCGCATGGATGGAAGGAAGGGTACTTAATTGATAAACCAAATTTGAGTTGGAAAGAATTGGTGGAAGCAGTGAACAAAAGATTTGACGGTGGAAATATGAAACAATTGATCAGGGAATTTAATAAATTGGTGCAGATAAGTACTGTGGAGAAGTATCAAGAAAAGTTTGAGGATATGAGAGCTAGGATGATACAATATAATCCAGCATTAACCGAAAGGTATTTTATAGAAAGCTATATCAGTGGGTTGAAGGAAGAATTGATACCCTATATTGATTTATCTTATCCTACAACTTTAGAAGAGGTATACGAACAAGCTAAATTACATGAACAGATTTTGTTAATGATGTGGAAAAGGAACAACATGATTTACAAAATACCCACAACTAAGACAGTAGAATATTTTCACACTAAACCAGCAGTACAGAAGGAAAACACAAAATCTCAAACCTTCAGAAATCAGAAATTATTTCAGAAGGATAATAAACAACAGTGGGAACAAAGAAGAGCGGCTGGCCTGTGCTTCAAATGTAGAGAAAAATATCATCCGGGGCATCAGTGTTCACTGAAGTGAATCAATCTGTTAATGCCACAACAGAAGCTGATGAAGTATTTGATGAACAGCTATTGCAGGAAGAGGAGGAAGAAGAGATAGAGGAAGAGACCATGACAGAAGAAAGGATAAAGACAGAAACAGCTGTATATGCCTTAATGGGATAAAATCAAAATGAAACTATTAAGATTCAAGGAGAAGCTGGTCATAAAACTCGAGTCATTCTAATTGACACAGGAAGTACTCATAGCTTTATTAATTACTAAGTGGCTAAAGAAGTGAAGGCTACAATTACTGCAGCAAACCCATTAGTGGTAACAGTGGCAAATGGACACAAAGTGTTGAGTAAGCTCAAATATGTCAATTTTAAATGAACTATGCAGGGAGAATAATATCAGGCAGATTTAAGGGTGATTAGATTAGATAGATCTAGCATAATTCTGGGAATTGATTGGCTAAGAATCTATGGTAAAGTAACTTTCGATTATTTGGATAATGTTGTTACTTTTATTAAGGAAGAAAAATAGATGACATTGAAAGGTATTACAGAAGGATCTAAATTAAAGACTACTAAGGCCAAACTTCAAATGATCACTGCTACACAGTGGTACAGGTCTGAACTTAAAAGAGACTGTTGTGCAGTTGGGCAACTGAAAAATTTTGATGAAAAAAGAACAGAGGCAGAGATACCTGATTCATTCAATAAAGTATTAAAACAGTACATTGATGTGTTCCAAGAGCCTAAAGGATTGCCACCCAGTAGGCCACAAGATCACAGAATACCTTTGTTACCGGGCACTAATCCAGTTAATATCAGACCATACAGATATACATATGAACAAAAAATGAGATTGAAAGACAAATACAGAAAATGCTTAAAACTACCATTATTCAGTCTAGTACCAGTCCATATGCTTCACCTGTATTATTGGTAAAAAAAAAAAGATAACAGCTGGAGATTTTGTGTGGATTATAGGCAACTCAATAAGGCAATAGTGAAGGATAAATATCCTATACCCTTAATTGATGATCTTTTGGATGAACTTGAAGGATCTCAATATTTCTCTAAAATAGATTTGAGATCAGGTTACCATCAAATCAGAATGAACCTAGAAGATATATATAAGACAGCTTTTAGAACTCACATAGAACATTATGAATTTTTAATGATGTCCTTCGGATTAACTAATGCAACAGCCACATTTCAAGCTACCATGAACGAGGTGTTCTCTCCTTATCTTAGAAAGTTTGTGCTAGTATTTTTTGATGATATTCTGGTATACAGCAAAACCTTAGAGGAGCATGTGGAACATCTCATTGAAGTATTGACTATATTAAGAAAGAATCAGTTATATGCAAAAAGATCTAAATGCTTTTTTGGACAGCAACAAGTGGAATATCTGGGCATATAATTTTCAAAGAAGGTGTGGCAACTGACCCTGAGAAGGTGATAGCCATGCAAAGGTGGCCTAAACCATCTACATTGAAGGATTTGAGAGGATTTTTGGAGCTCACAGGATACTATAGAAGGTTTATAAAAGGATATGGATCTATTAGCAAACCTTTAACAGAGCTACTTAAAAAAATAATTTTCATTGGGATGAAACCACACAAAAGGCATTTGAGAAGTTAAAAGAGGTAATGTCTACGGCACCGGTTCTAGCTATGCCGAATTATTCCTTACCTTTCACTTTGGAGGTAGATGCAAGTGGATATGGAATTGGAGCAGTTCTTACACAATAAGAAAGACCTGTAGCTTACCTCAGTAAAGGACTAAGTGAAAGGAACAGAGCACTTTCTACTTATGAAAAAAAATTCCTAGCTATTTTACTGGCTGTAGAAAAATGGAAGCACTACATTAGTTCCCGACCCTTCATCATTAAACAGATCACTAAAGTTTAAAATACTTATTAGCATAGAAAGTAACTACTGCAACACAGCAAAAAGGTATGATGAAGCTTATGGGGTTGGATTATGTGATACAATATAAGAAGGGAAAAGAAAATTTGGCTGCAGATGCATTATCGAGATGGGGAATTGAAGAAGAAAGGATGCAAGCTATTACAGCAGGGGTACCTATATGGAGTTTGGAAATAGCTAACAGTAATGAAGGGAATCAACAGACTCAGCAAATTATAACAGAAGTACTCATAGAACCAGAATCACACACTGAATACATTTATAAACAAGGAGTGCATAAGTACAAAGGGAGAATTTACATTGAAAAAACAGGGGAGTTGAGACAGAAGCTCCTAGAACTTATGCATGCTTCAGCTTTAGGAGGGCACTCAGGAATGAACCATACTTATAATAGAATTAAACAATTATTTTATTGACCAGGAATGAAACAGCAAGTAGAGAAACTAGTAAAAGAATGTGAAATTTGTATTAAAAATAAAATTGATGGAACTCCATATGCAGAGCTACTACAACCTCTGCAAATTTCCACACAAGTCTGGCAAGAAATCAGTATGGATTTCATTGAGTCATTATCAAAATCAGAAAGTAAAGACACTATATTAGTAGTGGTGGATCGGTTAACTAAATATTCACATTTTATTCTTTTGACTCATCCCTATACAGCACAGAATGTAGCAAGATCATTCTTAGACACAGTATACAAGTTACATGGGATGCCACAAAATATTATATCAGACAAAGATAAGATCTTCACCAGTCAGGTATAGCAAGACTTATTCAAATTAATGGAGGTCAAACTACATCTGAGCACTGCCTATCACCCACAGACTGATGGACAAACAGAGAGAGTAAACCGATGCTTAGAAACATATTTAAGATGCATATGCTTTCACAGTCCGCACAAAGGGCTTAAATGGCTATCCCAGTGGTGGTATAATACCAACTATCACTCCTCCCTAGAGATGATACCTTATCAAGCTCTGTATGGACATCCACCTCTTATGTACCCGATAGTCAACATGGACATGCAACAGCAAGGACAATGGCAGATTGGAACAGAAAAAGAACTAAGATGATACAGATCTTAAGAGACAGACTTAAAGAAGCATAAAACCACATGAAACAGAATGCAGATAAGAGAAGAATAGATAAAGAATATCAAGTAGGAAAAATGATATATCTTAAACTCCAACCCGATCGGCAGACTACAGTAGCCATACGCAGAAATTTGAAACTTACCTCACAGTATTATAGACCATTCAAAATACTAAAAAAAATTGATCCTGTGGCTTATGAGCTTAATCTATCCGAGGGATCTAAAATACACCCCGTATTTCATGTATCTCTACTCAAACGAGAAATTCAGAAATTCGAGCAAGCAACACCAACAGTACCCCTCACAGGAGAAGAAGGACAACTGTTAGCCCAACCAGAAAAAATTTTAGACACAAAAATGGTCCGCAAGGAAAACAGAGCAGTTACCAAAGTACTGATCAAATGGAGCAACCTCGGCGAAGAAGCTACATGGAAGACTACTAGTCACTCAAGAACCAATTCCCTCAGTTTGATCCTTGAGAACAAGGATCCTCTGAAAAGAGAGAATGTAACATCTTAACAAAAAAATAAAATAAAATGAGTTAGAAATAGTCATCCTCATCAGGATTGCTGGTAGAGGAGCAAAAGAACCAGAAAGACTTGGTCTGACTTTAGGAGATCCCGATTCACGTCGGGCACACCCTTCTCCTTCCTCGGGAGCGGCTAGGGTTTCAAAAGAGGGTCAAGAGTCGGCTAGGATTTCGGAGAGGAAGACAAAAAAAAACAAGAGAAGCGACAGGATCCAAAGGGTTCCGAACCCTTTTATTCTGTCGGGTTCGGATTATGGATTCAGCCATCAAACCCAACAATCCGCTTCCGACAAGCCTCAAAAATATCCTCTCGAATTTCATTTTACATTTCATTTAGGAACATTTGCATTTCATTTCACATTTGTATTTCATTCCTGAAAAATGCCATCTCCATTTAATTAGAGTTGCATTTCATTTCGGAAACATTGCATTTACATTACTTGTAACTGCATATAAAAAGGAGCTGTAATAGAGATTCAAATCATGCAAAGAAAAATATTTAGATTCCCTCCAAAACTTTTCTTTCTCCGATCTGAACTCCCTTCCCAATCTGACCTCTCCTTTTCCTGTTAATATCCTCCTTCATCTCAATTCTATCTTCAGATTTACACATACATCTCACTGAATTCCTCTGGGAAAGCCGGGATAATTTACACATACATCTCAATTCTATCTCAATTCTATCTGAATTCATCTCAATTCTATCTTCAGATTTACACATACATCTCACTGAATTCCTCTGGGACATATAATTTTTAAAGAAGGTGTGGCAACTGACCCTGAGAAGGTGATAGCCATGCAAAGATGGCCTAAACCATCTACATTGAAGGATTTGAGAGGATTTTTGGAGCTCACAAGATACTATAGAAGGTTTATAAAAAGATATGGATCTATTAGCAAACCTTTAACAAAGCTACTTAAAAAAAATAATTTTCATTGGGATGAAACCACACAAAAGGCATTTGAGAAGTTAAAAGAGGTAATGTCTACGGCACCAGTTCTAGCTATGCCGAATTATTCCTTACCTTTCACTTTGGAGGTAGATGCAAGTGGATATGGAATTGGAGCAGTTCTTACACAATAAGAAAGACTTGTAGCTTACCTCAGTAAAGGACTAAGTGAAAGGAACAGAGCACTTTCTATCTATAAAAAAGAATTCCTAGCTATTTTGCTGGCTGTAGAAAAATGAAAGCACTACATTAGTTCCCGACCCTTCATCATTAAAACAGATCACCAAAATTTAAAATACTTATTAGCATAGAAAGTAACTACTGCAGTATAGCAAAAAGGTATGATGAAGCTTATGGGGTTGGATTATATGATACAATATAAGAAGGGGAAAGAAAATTTGGCTGCAGATGCATTATCGAGATGGGGAATTGAAGAAGAAAGGATGCAAGCTATTACAGCAGTGGTACCTACATGGAGTTTGGAAATAGCTAACAGTTATGAAGGGAATCAACAGACTCAGCAAATTATAGCAGAAGTACTCATAGAACCAGAATCACACACTGAATACATTTATAAACAAGGAGTGCTTGAGTACAAAGGGAGAATTTACATTGGAAAAACAGGGGAGTTGAGACAAAAGCTCCTAGAACTTATGCATGCTTCAGCTTTAGGAGGGCACTCAGGAAATAAACCATACTTATAAGAGAGTTGAGCAATTATTTTATTGGCCAGGAATGAAACAGCAAGTAGAGAAACTAGTAAAAGAATGTGAAATTTGTATTAAAAATAAAATTGATGAAACTCCATATGCAGGGCTACTACAATCTCTGCAAATTCCCATACAAGTCTGGCGAGAAATCAGTATGGATTTCATTGAGTCATTACCAAAATCAGAAGGTAAAGACACTATATTAGTAGTGGTGGATCGATTAACTAAATATTCACATTTTATTCTTTTGACTCATCCCTATACAGCACCGAATGTAGCAAGATCATTCTTAGACACAGTATACAAGTTACATGGGATGCCACAAAATATTATATCAGACAAAGATAAGATCTTCACCAGTCAGGTATGGCAAGACTTATTCAAATTAATGGGGGTCAAACTACATCTGAGCACTGCCTATCACCCACAGACTGATGGACAAACAGAGAGAGTAAACCGATGCTTAGAAACATATTTAAGATGCATATGCTTTCACAGTCTGCACAGAGGGCTTAAATGGCTATCCCTGGCTGAGTGGTGGTATAATACCAACTATCACTCCTCCCTAGGGATGAACCTTATCAAGCTCTGTATGGACATCCACTTCCTATGTACCCGATAGTCAACATGGACATGCAACAGCAAGGTACAGTGGCAGATTGAAACAGAAAAAGAACTAAGATGATACAGATCTTAAGAGACAGACTTAAAGAAGCACAAAACCGCATGAAACAAATACAGATAAGAGAAGAATAGATAAAGAATATCAAGTAGGAAAAATGGTATATCTTAAATTCCAACCCGATCGGCAGACTACAGTAGCCATACGCAGAAATTTAAAACTTACCTCACAATATTATAGACCATTCAAAATACTAAAAAAAATTGATCCTGTGGCTTATGAGCTTAATCTATCCGAGGAATCTAAAATACACCCCGTATTTCATGTATCTCTACTCAAACAGGAAATTCAGAAATCCGAGCAAGCAACACCAACAGTACCCCTCACAGGAGAAGAAGGACAACTGTTAGTCCAACCAGAAAAAATTTTAGACAGAAAAATGGTCCGCAAGAGAAACAAAGCAGTTACCAAAGTACTGATCAAATGGAGCAACCTCGACGAAGAAGCTACATGGGAAGACTACTGGTCACTCAAGAACCAATTCCCTCAGTTTGATCCTTGAGAACAAGGATCCTCTGAAGAAGAGGAGAATGTAACATCTTAGCAAAAAAATAAAATAAAATAAAATGAGTTAGAAATACTCATCCTCATCAGGATTGCTGGTAGAGGAGCAAAAGAATCAGAAAGACTTGGTCTGACTTTAGGAGATCTCGATCCACGTCGGGCACACCCTTCTCCTTCCTCGGGAGCGGCTAGGGTTTCAAAAGAGGATCAAGAGTCGGCTAGGGTTTCGGAGAGGAAGGCAAAAAAAATAAGAGAAGCGACAGGATCCAAAGGGTTCCGAACCCTTTTATTCTGTCAGGTTCGGATTATGGATTCAGCCATCAAACCCAACAATCCGCTCCGACAAGCCTCAAAAATATCCTCTCGAATTTCATTTTACATTTCATTTAGGAACATTTGCATTTCATTTCACATTTGTATTTCATTCCTGAAAAATGCCATCTCCATTTAATTAGAGTTGCATTTCATTTTGGAAACATTGTATTTACATTACTTGTAACTGCATATAAAAAGGAGCTGTAACAAAGATTCAAATCATGCAAAGAAAAATATTCAGATTCCCTCCAAAACTTTTCTTTCTCCGATCTGAACTCCCTTCCCAATCTGACCTCTCCTTTCCCTGTTAATATCCTCCTTCATCTCAATTCTATCTTCAGATTTACACATACCTCTCACTGAATTCCTCTGGGAAAGCCGGGATATTACATACTGTTTCAGTCGAACCATGATTTGATGTCACTTTTTCTTCCATATACACTTGGCAACTCCATTTTAACAAAATAATTGTCGTTGCTTCTTCCAGTGTCATCTTGCAAGCCTGTGATTCACCATTCATCAGCATTAAACATTCATCACTTTGACTCATCATTTACTTTAGTAGTTCTGTTTTTGCTCCGGATGCAAGCCAGCACGATTAAATTAACAAAAAAAGCTCAGAAGCAGAGCAAAAGTCTGGTACGTCCATCATAGCATATCTAGCATTTAACTAAATTCCTTGTTCCAGTTAAAACTAAAGCCATGTCGATATAACTATAAGAATTCTTTCAGCTTCCTGTTTCATTTTACAAAGATATTTTAATATTTTCTTTTAATAAAATGAGTCATATTAGCTCGCTGGTAGGCATCATGGAAAATTTCTGGTCAAAGAAACAGTTACCCACTGCTATAGCATGCTAGCAATCTGAAGCAATACATAGAAAGTTTAGTAAGGAAAGCCAAAGTGCTTAGGCCTCGAGGTCTCTTGATGATTTTCTAAATCTTTTCTCTGACTAGGAAGGGGCTGAAAATTTTTACTTATAGATTGAGTTTACGAAGTATTGGAGTCACTTAAATCATATTCAGAGTGGTTTGACAGTTTCAAACTTTCTGCATATTATGCTTAATCAAAATATGAATTTTGTCACCTACATTTTGATTAGTATCCATCATTCTTACCAAAAATGTTGAAACCAAAACCTTGTTATCATAAAAATAAGCCAGGACACAAGCTACACTACAAGAAAGATGCACGTCTATCTTTTGGACTGCACAGGAAGAAATCACCTAGCCACAAGCAGAGCACTGATTGCATCCATAGTTCAATTTAGCAAATAATCATTTTAGTATAAAACATGCAAAAATGGATACATGCAAAGTGTGTTAGAACTTTCCTATATCTACAAGCAGTAAGCAAAGAATGTAACAGCAGCTCACCAATCATGATAAAGTCCAATAAGTCCTCTGTCATAAATTATGCCAAGGGTTAATGGCTTTCTAGCAGGAATAACATTCATAACCCAGACTGGGTCAGAATTTAGCGCTGCTGCAAAGCCTCCAAAAATTGCATTCATGTCCATAACATTGCGTATACGTGGCTTTCCTAGTTCCAACCCAAGCGATTTCTTATAATATGCAACTCTTCTAACCCAACGCCGTGTGTCAGCTTCAAACACATCAACCCCATTCTTCATGAGTGAGACCCTTGCAGTTGGTTTGGAGAGTCTATCTGGCCACATAGGAATGGACCCAACAGCTATGTCTCCTGCAAGTGATGGTTTACTGACACACTTTTTCAACTTGAAGTACCTGCAAAACAAAAGTTTAGTTTTAAGCATACAGTTGGATCCAGATAAATATCTGTGAGAATTATTATTTGGTTTATGTAGTAATAGATTGATAAACAGGAAGGAACATCTTGCACAGTTTACCATGCTTCACTAGGGTCATCAGTATCACCACATAGATCAAGTCCAAACTCATTTTGGTTTGGAAGACATGAAGCCTCTGAAGGCTTCTTCCAGATGGCAGTGTTACCATCTACCGTGATAAGTTCATAACACAAGGCATGTGCCATAGCCTGCAGATCACTCCATTCTTTGTCCTGATTAGTCCATTGCACTGGTGGACCAGATATAACCAAAAATCCCCCCGGTCGAAGTAAACGATCCACTTCAATAAGATAAGTTCCATCTGTAACCCCCTCATTAGATATATACAGATTAAAAAAAAAGATTAGTGGAATGCAGAGGCAAGTAAATATGTGTAAAAGCACAAGGATAAGAGTACTAACTATATGCAGTAAAAGGGATCAAACATCGAGAACAATGAACCAGGTCAAATGAATATGCTGGAAAAGGAAGACGACGAGTGCCCAGCATGGCAACAAATGCAGGTATTCCCCTTTCCAAAGCAAATTGTATTTGGGATTTATGTGAGTCTCGTGGAGCAAAAGAAAGTGTCATGATATTTTCTTTAAGCAAAAATCCCCCAAAGCTGGCAACCTTCATGGAGGGATGAATCATGTATCAGAATGGTTTCAAAATGAAGGGGGTAAAACACTGAAACAAGCTGAAAACAGCAACAATGATTGACCTCTTACCCCACATCCCATATCCAAAGCTGTCCTTAAAAGACCACTATTTATAGGGATAAACTGTCTGAGCTTTGTGATATATTGTGCAGCTCCATCAGGAAACATAGTGCCACCACCTGGGAAGATAAAGTATTGGCCTTCTTCCTTCATCCAACCCTGATGACCTTTTCTTTCAGCAATCTTATCATATGGCATGTTATCATGCCATATCTGCATGCAAAAGCAGAAAAATCATATGTACAATTCAGCATGTGAAAGACAAAAAAGTTTTAACATAATATACATAGAGCTTATTCAGAAACAGCACCTCTGAGTAGTAAACTGAAAATGCATAATGCCATACAAGCAATCTGGAACTTGTAAGATGCAAAGTTTCATATCACTACAGCATAAGATTCAACAATGTGAACAAATCTTAATAGAGAATAAAATGCAAAGGATAAGAATACTGAGACAAAAATTAAAGAAAAAAGACAATGATGTAGTGGTAATGTGATCCAAGAACAACTTCAAAGAAGACAAGTTGAGTCAGAAGAGATACATCATAACTAGCTAATAGCAAAAGTTCAGGGATTATTTGTAAATGTTGAAATTCGTAGGAGTTAAAAGAACATCTTCCATTTCAGTATGAAACAACTTGAAGATGTAAAATAATTCAGGGAGGAAAATGACTTTCATAAGATAAGGCCACACTGTTTGAGACAAGTCATAGAAATCATCACATGGTACTAAACAATGAAATCCACATTCAACCATTGTTCTTTGTCATTATTTTGGTAAGTGCTTCTTGCTTACGTAAAATCCTAAAATATATGTGCAAGTGTTTTTTTAACAAAACCTTTTTTATTTCTTCTGATTTCATTCTATTTATACAGTTAAAGTTAAAAGTTATCTTTAAATGCATTGCCTAGGTGTCAAACTGAGATCTCAACTTCCAAATAAGTGCCATGTAGTCCCAAGGCACCCTCACATATAGCAAGTACCTTCTGAAATTCTTTGTAAACAGAATATTCTAGCCTTAACAGCAAAAATAGCCAACATATCAAAGAATACAAGCATGCCCTTCTCTTAGTGGTAGCCTCCGTGTGGTTTAAACTCATGAAAGGCTTTGAGACAACATGGATCTCTTACAAGAATGCTAAAGAAGAAAAGAATGGAAAAGATCTCAAATCAAGCTGGTCCCAAGAAGATGTGCTCTCAATTAAGAAAAAGCTGAAATAACCTAAGACTGCTCTTGTGCTATGGAAGACTGTTCTAGTGCTATGAAAGGATTAAAGGCCTAGATTCTATAGCACCAAAATTTTGCCTTAATAGACTTAAAGGTTATGATACATCACCTGTATGGTTTCCATCCCATTAAAGGAATTAAAGAGTAGAAGAGCACGAAGTGAGACGAACAAAAGAAATGATTAAAATGAAGTATAGTAGGAAATGATGAAAAAGACAGGATGAAAGAGGCAGTTGGCATGGTCCTTCCAGCCTAGCATGCCTATTGTCCTCTTTTTCCAAAAAGAATGACTGCTGGTCACCTAAAAAAGAGGACATAGTACATTAGCTAAGGCCCCACATACTTAAACCATTAAATAACAATTCAGTTACCACAAACACCCAAGCATGAATAAGATATTACTAGAACATGAATATATTTGTGGAAGAATGATCAAAATTGAATTCCATGCCCGCATATAAAGGAGTTTCTGAGAAAAATGACATACTTCAAGTCATAAAAAATCTAATAGCACACGTGCGCACGCACACGCATGTGCACATGCACGCGGGCGCGCACACACACACACAGAGAGAGAGAGAGATCACTTGGTAATTATTCTATGATTTATGAACAAGAAAGCACACCGTATATAATTTTGGGGCTTATAAACAGGATAAGCTTAACTCAAGAAAAAAATGCAATTTGAAGAAGGATTAAGTCAAAGATGAAGTTAAAACGCATGGAATTGAGTCATAGGGCTATATTATGATTGTACACAATTACCTACATGAGGTAGATAATAAAGTCTGTTATTTTGTACACAAGTCGTTGCTATAGGAGTGAGTACAAAGCATCATTTGCTCCCACAACCACACTTCCTAAACTGCAACTTCTTTCAAAAGCTACTTCTCAACTCTCAAATAAGGATTTATGAGACAAACCAACCATCATGATGCAAAAATCTCATGACTTTGATGACTTCCACAAATCAGATATCTCATAACAATAGCAACAGGTCTTCAGAACAATGACAAAAATCATTAAATTGGGAAAAGTATCTGCAAACTTCTTGAGCTTATAGACACAAATCTCAAAATTCATATGATCAATGTCAAACAAACATCTGTTTTTGCATGCCTCAAGATGTCGTAAAGGAAATCACATTCCCTTCCCTCCGATATGTACTAAACTATCCCAAACTCATGCATCAGTGCTTGTTATTCCACATGAATTGCTCCAAATCTCATGTCAAACTATTGCACCAACCAAATTCAAGTGAAGTGCCATGTCATATGAACCAATCAGTCAACAAATGCTTCTTTAAGAAACACACACTTTCCACTTTTTCCTACTCATCATATTGCTCATAATTTAGGCATTTTCTTCAATTATATTACCTATTAAGGCACATTTTAATTCTTTGTGTGGTCTACCAAAGAAGTTTAAGCAATGACAATGTTACCATGCTAGGATAGCTTTGGTTTGCTGCCTTGCAGATTTGGTTTAATGTGGATGTAACAGGAATTCTATAAGACCAAGACGGAAAATAAAGGTTTATGGAAATCTCTAAAAGGCCTATGTTTTTCATAATAATTGAACTTTCAAGTGGATTTTAAAGTGAAAATCCTCAGCTGTAGGTCATAGATACATATACCGTGTGTTATGGTACCCAACGGTACTATAGCATAGGTACATATCAAAGGCTGACCAAGAAGCAAAAGGATTTGACATCAGGCTTGGATTTAAACCAATTTAAAAAGACTGGTACAAGAGGATAAAATAAATCTTGAAGATATGATCAAATATGACTGATATCATCAAATCTAGACAGATTTGAAAGGATGGCTGATATAATCAAATCTTGGCAGATTACAAAAACTTGGAGATATGATTAAATATGGTTGATAACATCAAATCTAGGCAGATTTAGAAGAATACTTGATTAATCAAATCCCGACATATTACAAGGATGATTCTTTTCCCTTATTTGTAAAAATCTCTTATCCTTTTAGCAAGAAATGAATGTAGATGCGTTCATGGATAGATTTAAAGAACTTTGCTAATATAAATAAAGGTGCCCGATCCTTAAAAAAATAATTTGAAGTTGTAATTTCTCATTTTCTGCATTAAATACCAGCAATAGCATAATTTTTTCTTCTATCTTTTGTTCTTGGAGGCACTTCTCTTCCTCGAAGCAGAAAAGCCGTCATTAGAAGCGAAACATCCAAACATCATGATTGAAGATCAATAAAGTTTATGAGAGATGGTTTCAGTGGATAGCTTAAAAGAAGTGCAGTTAGAAATAATTGAAAGTAGCAGATATATAAAGACAACCAGATCAAGTCACTGCACCCATAGGGGCCTTAACCAAGACTTGAAGGGGTCATCACTTCCAAAGCAAGTAGAAACAAACTTTCTCAAATTCTGTCACAAACATAAATTGTATGCACAGGCCTACATAGGACTATCCTAGAGAATGTCTATCCTGCAAAGTTGCCAAGAGAGCAAAAGGAAAAAACATAACAAAAAAAGGCTAGGGAAGAAAGCATTAGATGAGATACTGCGAAAACCGAGAGTTTTCCTAGTTTAGCTGTAATAAAAGAAATTGCATAGGTCTCAAAAAGGTTGATGAGGATGCAGGGAATTATCTAATCCAAGTGCCATTCTTCTTCGAGGTTGCTTGGCATGCATCCATCTGACCCTTCCCAAACCCTGCAATGATGGGAGCCTCGTGCACTAGGCTGCCCTTTAATTATCATTTTTTTTCTTTTCTCTGTTAAAACTAAGCATCTTTCAAAATAGTTTATCCCTTTTTTCTCTATTTCTTTTTCCTCAAAACTTTATTCTCTTACCAAACACTGGAACACTTAATTATTTAACAACATGTTCTAGTACAGGAAAATAAGACTTCTGAATAATTACTTCTACAATTCTAGCCATGCAGTAAGTACTAGCAAAATCTTACTACGAATTCTCTCTGTGCATATTGACTCGAAGTCATCTACTTGCATATTCCGGTGACTCCATAACCATAATTACTCCGTTAAAAGGAAAACAAGATTCCACTATAGTTACATGAATTACTGAGACATTCCTGATTATCATATCAAAAATAAAGAGTTCAGCCAATAGTTCAGGCATCGTCACCAGGATCGAAATCAAGAACCACAGGAACTGTAAAAAGAATCCTTTTTTATCATAAACCGATCAAAAAGGGGATACCTTATGAAGGCTCTCCGGCCAGGGGACGGGGTAACGGTACCCTTGGGGCGGGGGGATGAGGCAAAGAAGGGATTCCCCGGGCGGAGGGCAGTGACGCTCGCGGTAGAGGTTCATGTGGCGGCTGAGCTGGCTGTTGCGGCGGGGGTCCTCGCAGGGCATGTAGTCCACCTCCTCGGCGGGGCAGGCGTCGATGACGGCGCGGTGGCCGCCAGGGGCGGGGGGACCGTCGAGAAGGGCGATGAGGCGGTCGCGCTGGCGGGGATCGGATGAGGAGGAGGAACGGGCGAGGGCGCGGCGTCCGGAGGCGGCGAGGGAGTCCCCGAGGGAGGTGAATACAAGGACGAAGAAGACGAGCACGGCGGCGAAGAAGGAGGCGGAGACGAGGTCCAGGAGGGTCCACTGCCGCCCCGGGCCGCCGCGCCTCGACGGCGGGAGGTTCACGTGCCCCATGCCCTCCCCCCTCCCCGGATCGCACCAAGAGAGATCTCTGATCCCAAGTAAGGATGGAGAGAACGTGACGGGTTCTGGAAGCTTTCCTTCTTCCTTGTTTCTTCTTCTTTCTTCGTAGTGGGAGTGAGGGAGCGAGCGAGAGGGGGTGGGCTTTTGAGATCTGAGTGGAGGGGTGAATGGGAGTGAGATCAGCGCAACAAGTAATTGGTTGCTCGTAAGCCTGGGAGGGGATGGGGAGTGGAGCCGTGGAGGAGCAGTTATTATAGTGCCTACTTTGATGGAAGCCACAGTCGCTTCAACATTGGATTGATGTTTCCAGTCTGATTTCTTGGACTAGATCCATATTTTATATGTTTGTTTATTTATATTTTAAAATATTTTGTAGGAATATACCAAAATTTTGACTTCTCATATCTCAAAACTGAATTTGCCTGTTTCATTGATGTCTGTCTAAATTTTATTTGACATCCCTGCATGTAGTTGATTTTCCTTTTTTGACTAATTTTAGATTGCAGGAACCAAAAATTAGCCCTTCCATCTAGCATGGCACATGAGAGAAGAGAATAGGTGGTATACTAAAATATGAATAAATCAAAATTTTGATTTTTCATATACTAAAAAAAAACTTAGCTCTTTTATGGTGCATGCCTAATTTTTATTGGAACAATTTTGTGGTGCTGGAATCAAAAATTAACCCTTCATATGTAGCATGGCATATGACAAAAGAGGATGGGTGATACATTGATATATGAATAAATCAAAATTTTAACTTTTCATATCTTAAAAAAAAATTGACACTTTTATTAATGTCTGCATAATTTTTATTTAACAACTTTCTTTGTGTCTATCTTTTTTTTTTTTTTTTTGACTAATTTTGTGCTGTTGGAACCAAAAATTAGCCCTTCACTTTTAACATTACATGTGAAAGAAGAGCATGAGTGATACATTGACATAAGTCATTAATCCTTTTATCACATATTGCTTTGGAGGGATATTTTGTGTGTGCACACGCATGCATATATGTGTAAAAAGTGTTAGACCCCCGAAATATTTTTTATATTTTCTTTTTCATCTCGATTTGCAATTTTTTTTACTTTTTTTTGTCATTAATCTATTAGTGCTTTTTGTCACTTATTTTATTTCATAGGAGCTTATATATTTTTTTCCTTCAATTATCCTTCAATCATACAATTTTTTTTTAAACATATTTAGGTATGCGAGATAATTGAATGCAAGGCAACAAATAATCATAATTTTTATTTTATACTAAAGTTTGTCATATACAACACATATGAGTATAGATAAACAAACACTCAAGCATATTTTCTCACATCACTCAAGAAATTTTTTTTAATAGAAGAATACATATATAATAAAATATGTGAAAATGAATATTAAATATATTCTATTGTCTAAGATAGAATGATGTTCTAGAAGTATCACCAAAATGCATTAACCTATAAGTATTTCATATCAATGATAAACTATTTATTTTAAGATGATATACTCTAACAAAGTTCTCGATTGAAGATTTGCAGTTTGGCATTAGTTGTAAATGACCTAAGAGTGGCAATGAGACATTTGTGGATCGCTAAAATAAATAAAATCAAAAAACAAGCAAATGTAATTCGAATTATAGCCAAAAGATTTGTCATTTGAGTTATATAAAATATCTATAAAGCATAATATGTGGCATGTATATATTGAAGGGTTTAGTATTCTTGTTATTGGGCTAGAAAAAGGAATATTTTTAGAAAGAAAAAGTTTTAACCAATTATTCTTAATTTTTGCATTATGAGCTACTTTATTTTCAATGACTTATTATCAAATGATTAGAATCAAGTGGTTGCTTGAATAACTCGGTTTTATCAAAATCAACTATAAACATTGAAAGGTAGGGATAAATTATTGGGTGGTTGTCCCCAACGTCCCATAATTTCATCATAAAAACATTGAAAGGAATGCCCTTAACTTTCCTAGTCCTAGTTTCTTATAGTCTTTGTACAATTTGTGTGTGTGTAAGATAATTTTATTTGGTGGAAATCTTCTAGTCCAATATCTGATAAAAACAAAATAAAATGAACAAATAAAAAATAGTTAAAAAATATCAGAAATATGCAAGACATGGCAAATCATTAAGTCAGAAAATTCATCAAGAAATTCAGCAGATAAAACGGATAAATAATTTGGAAATGATAAGTAAAATGAGATTCTTTCATATCCATTTTTTAGGTTTTGAAACATAAATTCAGGTCTACTTTAATGGACTGAAACCTCTACCTTTCAAACCCAATCATATTTTTTGGAATTAAAAAAGAACCAATATACTGAAAATATACTTTGATAAAAGTTAAGCATTGTTATATTATAGAAGAAGGGTAATTGGTTATCTCCTGCATAGTGTTTTTTTTTTTATGTTAAATTCAGCCGAATGTTGCAGATCTAAGATTTTATTTTCCCGTCTAAACATGTATTGCACCTAAAATTATGCTCTCATATCCAGGTCAGCCTTGCCCTTTAGCTATGCTTAGATAGACAAGAGATAGGCCTTTAACAACTTAGAACCCAACTCACACAGAGGATAAGAGAGCAAGAAAGATGAATAGCACAGAGCAGACACTGCATAAATGGAGGATACAACTTGAGAAAATTGGGCTGCAAATGAGAATGCACCCCTTATTTATAGGGCTAGGCTATGTAGAATGATACCATTTGTTGTCCATCTGAAAGTCAAAAACGTTCCAGACTATTTTTCATACAAGAAATATCTAGAAAAATTCTGGAAATCATGTAGAAGTATTTGGAGTGGTAGAGAATTCTGGATTTCCCTAGAAAACTCTACATTGTTCTCAAAAACCATGCACCATGAGTCTGTTTAAAATTTACATGAATATGGGATTAGAATCTTTAGAAGCCTGACATCAAGTTATCGTGAAAAAAAGGTTAACTTAGGAACTTGATTAGCTTTCTTTTTTTTTGATGATAATGAGTTAGGGAAGGCCTAACTCAGAATGCATTTATAAAGATAAGAGATTATACAATAGCTTTCTAGAATTTGATAAGAGATTATACAATAACTTGATTAGCTTTCTAGAATTTGATAAGTGTGTGAAGGGTAAATTTGAGGAAAGGCAGTTCAAGATGTTACACAGACAAATATTGCACTGTTTAAGACTGAAAATTTTCTTCAAAACTCTCCAAGATAGTTTGCCGACCGGGGCAAATAACCAAAGGAATCTCAAGCTCCAAAACAAGCCAGATCTTATAAGCTAATTAATTATGTCTAACTACTTATAAAAAATATTTATGACATTGCTTCATGTTTCTTGGGAGGCAAATTGTGCTCAAGTTCTCGCCAAAAGATATACAAACTGTTTGGGGTCTACTGGCACAGATCGGCCCCAATCAACCATCAAACCCAGCGGCCGTGAAATTTTAGCCCCGTACAAGAAGTGTTGCACCTGTGCGTGTTGCACCGTTACCTCTTCTGTCTCTTAGAGCAACAACTATTTAAGCATATCTTATCAATGGCCTTAATGGTACAAAAAGGAAGTGGATTAAATAAATTCCATGCATGTTTATAACACCTATTCTTTTATTAAATAGAGGTTAATTATGTATCCAAACCATTGAAGGTATTTCTGAACTATAGAAACACGTAATTTTGATTAGTCATGCTTTTCGAAAGAATATAAAAGAAAGTAAAATCATTCTAAATGTAACACCGTTAGCATATGCAACATGACATCCACTAGCTTCCTCCTCTCATTACTATATGCTGTTATAATGCTTAACAGTAGCTCTTTTAACATAATGATGCCAGTTTTACAGCTATTATTCCCATTATGTTCATATATATATACTTCCATCATCACAAAATTCCTAGGAGTTTTTGGTCATGTCTGTTATCATAACTGAAAACAGGCATATTATCGACATCTGTATATAATTGGGGCCGGTCCAATGCGCAGCATTTCCCTTACAACCAAATGTTTTGGGTTTGAATTTTCAGTGATGTATCCCCAAGCATTAGGGAAAAAAGCTAGAGGCCGCTAGCTCATATAGATTATATGAACCACCATGCACCCAATGTGACTAACCAATCCGGATCGCACAACCAAACTTTAAAAGCCATAGCAGGACGCCAAACTTCTTCTAGCCAGCAAAGTCTTGTGAGGATGGAGATGGGTTCTTGTGGCAAGAGATGGTTGGGGGTGTTGGTGTTGGTGTTGGTGTTGGGCTGGGCCACAGCGGTGGCCGGGTTGATGGACTGCAGCACGGTGACGTCGCTGTTATCCACCTGCTCCAACTTCGCCACGTATGGGACGCCGGATCCCACCCTTGGCACCCCCTGCTGCGACGGGGTGGTCAGCCTCTACAACATCGCTTCCGACTCCACCGACAACCGGAGGTCGGCGTGCAGCTGCCTCATGGCCCTCATTACCACCTACAATCCTAATGCCACCGCCATTGCCCGCCTGCCCGGCCTCTGCGGCATCTCCCTCGGCTTCATCATTGATCCTAACACCGATTGCACCATGTAAAAACTACTCTCCAAATCTCTCTCTCTTCCTTTTCAACTCTAAATGGTCCTTTCTTTAAGTGTTAGATATACATACATATATATTCTTGACAAAAATTAATAGTTATAACAATAATCCTTGATACTTTGAGATTTTGAGTCAATAAATGAGAGAGGTGAAGTCTGAGGAAATCCCTGTCTCTAAGCCATATTAGCTTTCAGCCTATTATTTGGGGCCTAAGCCCAAAGCATGCATGCATGAACTTTTTTGGAACCCAAGCTGACCATGGGAGTCTGGAAACGTGCTTTTTAAGTCCAAATTGACTCGGGTGGAGTCAAGGAACTACTGCCTTAGCACTTTCATTCTCCATCCTAAAACAGTTGGACCAAATGTGAGCTTTGAGTAGTCAAAATAGGTGGGAAGGAGCTTATCGTACCCCAATGTCACATTCACTGTAACAACGCAAGATGTCCTTCTCTACAGGTCATGTCTTAGACAGTATACAGCAAATCCATAGAGGATCAGCCGAAGTGACTTCAACCTGTTGTCTTTACTACAGCACTACGTACTTTCGTGCAAAAAAGATCACATAAAACACCATCTGCATGCCTGTAAATTGGGACTCCTGCCAAATTTCTTTCAAAACGGAACTGTAGCTGGACAGAAACATTAGCATTTTGGTCTACCAGTATATTCTCTTTGTCAAAAATGGAGTCCTCTTGATCACTTTCTAACATGCATGAGGTTGTATGGTGCAGCATTCCTTGACTTTGCCTTCGGAGGAGTTGCTTTCTTCTTCTGATGCTCGTTTAATAAATAGCTGGATGCCGGAATAAATGATCTCAGCTTCCATGGACTATCTTGCAGAGGGGCTTCATTGGAAAATGGAAATTATATAAATAAATAGAGGTGACATTCGACATGTTAGAGAGAGAGAGAGAAGAGAGATTGTGCTCAGTGCTCAGTCCACTATGCAAGCCTACGGGAAGGATTTTGTGGCTAAATAGGTGCCTTTCATATCTTATGACATGACATTGAATCATGACCATAGTCTAGTAATGCAAACCTTATCTTCCTACTTCCTCTTCGTTGGATGGATGTCTCATCAGGACATCACTTTTTAAGATTTTTTCAATACCACACGATACAGCAAAAAAAAAAAATAAAAAATAAAAAAAAAATCAAAATACATAGATCAGCCACAAAAAGATTCATTTCTACGGGACATGCAAACTTCACTATGAAAAAGAAAATTTTACAAGAGGAGACCTCATCCTCAACCCTTGTACACCCAATTCTCTCTCACTAGAAGTTTTCCTCACAAAAGCTCTCTCTCTCTTGGAAGACCCCCTGAACCCCTGAAGTGCCTGGCGACCGCTATCCAGGAGCCTCCTGCTCCTTGTCTCTCAACGCTTCCGCCTCTCTCTACTCCTCTTCTCGGGTTCCGTGTGATCTCAGGCAAAAAATCGAACCACGAATCCTCTCTGTTAATGATCAGCCCTATTTAAAGGGCTTAAAACTTGATTAGAGATGGATTAGGAGTCCTAAACAAAGCCAGATAACCCCTAGACCGTCAGATCAAGGTCGGAAGCCACCCACGCCGTTCGATCGCGCTCCGGTCTACGGAATAGTGCCGTGAACCGCGTGAAATGCATGAGAAATATCCACACGGTCCACAGGCCCAGTCGTGGACCGTCCGGTCCATGGTGGACCGGTGAACTGGGCCAGCAGGCCGCTGGGCCTGGGCCGGCCCGCCCACGCGGGCCTGGGCCGCACCCGCGCGCGGGCCTGCGTGCGGACTGGGCCGTGCACCCGGCTGGGCCACACGCCCGCCTGGGCTGCGCGCTTGGCTGGGCCCCCCGCCCACGTGGGTCGCGCGTCCCGCGCGCCGCTGCCACCCGCCGCCGGTCGCTGGTGGTCCTCCGCCGCCTCGGGTCTCGTGCCAACTTCAAAAGCTCGTATCTCCTCCATCTGAGCTCCGTTTCAGGTGATCTTGGTCTCGTTGGACTTCATTTTTCGTCGCGAACCTGGTTGTGGGCTCAATGTAGGCTGAATCTTGAGGCATCAAATCCTAACAATCTCCACCTCGACTCGATATTCGACCTCCTCCAAACTCCGAGAGCTTCTGGATCTTCTCGTCCCCATGCCCTGGGGCAATCGCCTGCTGATCATGGATGGACAAACATGGGAGTCGAGCCAGCCTACTCGATCCCATCTCTGTCGTATGCTGTGCTCCTCCTGACCTGAGACCTGCTTGGGGCATCGTCCTGCGGCAATAGGAATCTCACCTTGCGATGTCGCCTCTCGTCCTCCTGAGTCTCCTGTCTCGTGCCCGATCCACCTCCTGGAGCTCCACCTCACTCTGGGCTCCACCTGGCTCCCGAAGCTTCACCTCGCACTGGGCTCCCCGTCAGGTAATAATATCCTTTGCTCCCCTTCTTCCCCTCCAGCACAATCCTATCACCGCGTAACACCCTCAGGATTCCTCCACCAGCTACCATCCTGTAGCCTCTCGAATCCAGTCTGCTAAGTGAGATAAGATTCCGCCTGAAATCGGGTATGTATCGGACCTCCCCCAATCTCCTCACTGCACCGTCATGTGTCCTCCAGCTGACCGTCCCAATGCCTCTGATCGCACAGCTCGATTCATTCGACAGATATACAGTGCCCTCACTGTTCTCCAGGGAGTCAAGCTGTGCTTCTCTGCAACATACATGATAGGGGCATGCAGAATCTAATATCCACTGTTGGGAAGAAGTAGATACCTCGTCAGATATCTCAAAGACATCTCCATCTAAATCACTGCCGGCCGTCGCTACAGCAGCCACCGTCTGATTTTTGAGTTGAGGACAATCTCTGGCTAGATGCCCCAACTCCTCACACTGGTAACACCTGATTTTGCTCAAGTCCCTCCTGGACTTGGACCGCCCTCGTTGTGATCCCCTGTCGCTCCGTCTACCACCTCCTGCTCCTCCAGAAGTCACCAAAGCTGAGCTACCGCCACCTGAGATCGAAGCTGGGTTCTCCCTCCTGAGAACCTCATTCTGGAGTATCGCCGCAGTGACCTCGTCCATCTTGATAGTACTCTTCCCCACTAGAAGAGCAGTCACCAAAGACTCATACGAAGGAGGAAGCGACGCCAGCAAAACCAGCGCCCTGGTCTTCTCCTCAACGTTCTCGCCAATGCTGAGGAGGTCGGTGAGGATCTTCTGGAAGTGGCTCAAATGCTCCTACACGCTATGTCCCTCAGTCATCCGCAGTTGGTAAAACTGCCTCCACAGAAAAAGTGTGTTGGTGAGAGACTTCGCCATGTATAACTCCTCAAGCTTCGACCACAGCACCGTCGGAGAAGTCTCGCTCAGCACATGGATCACCACCTCATCTACCAAGTACATGCGGATGGTACTCACTGCCTGCATTTGTAGCCGTTTCCAATCCCGCACCTCCATGGTGGTCGGCTTCTCATCGCACAAGAGAGCATTGATTAACCCCTGTTGGATGAGCACGTCCTTCACCCTTGCCTGCCACAAGGAGAAATTGCTCTTACCATCGAACTTGTTGATCTCCATCTTGATTGTTTCTGTCTTCTCCATCTTCAATCTTGCTCACCACCACTGCAATCTGCGTCCTTGTACCGCCTTGCTCTGATACCATTTGTTGGGTGGATATCTGGCCAGGACACCACCTCTCAAGATCCTTTCAGTACCACGCGATGCAGCATGAAGAAAGAAGAAACAAAACAAAAGGAAAAAACAATCAAAATACGTGGATCAGCCACAAAAGGGCTCGTTTCACGGGGCATGCAAGCTTCACTATGAAAAAAAAAATTTTATAAGAGGAGACCTCACCCTCAACCCTTGTACACCCAATTCTCTCTCACTAGAAGTTCCCCTCACAAAAGCTCTCTCTCTCTTGGAAGACCCCCTGAACCCCTGAAGTGCCTGGCGACCGCTGTCCAGGAGCCTCCTGCTCCTTGTCTCTCAGCACTTCCGCCTCTCTCTACTCCTCTTCTCGGGTTCCGCGCGATCTCAGGCAAAAAATCGAACCATGAATCCTCTCTGTTAACGATCAGCCCTATTTAAAGGGCTTAAAACTTGATTAGAGATGGATTAGGAGTCCTAAACAAAGCCAGATAATCCCTGGACCGTCAGATCAAGACCGGGAGCCACCCACGCCGTTCGATCGCGCTCTGGTCCACGAAATAGTACCGTGGACCACATGAAATGCGTGAGAAATGCCCACGCGGTCCACAGGCCCAGCCGTGGACCGCCCGGTCCACGGTGGATCGGTGAACAGGGCCAGCAGGCCGCTCGGCCTGGGCCGCACCCACGCACGGGCCTATGCACAGACTGGGCCGCGCGCCCGCCTGGGCCGCCCGCTCGTGTGGGTCGCGCATCCCGCGCGCTGCCGGTCGCCAGTGGTCCTCCGCCGCCTCGGATCTCATGCCAACTTCAAAAGCTCGTATCTCCTCCATCCGAGCTCCGTTTCAGGTGATCTTGATCTCGTTGGACTCCGTTTTTCATCGCGAACCTCGTTGTAGGCTCAATATAGGCTGAATCTTGAGACATCAAATCCTAACACTCTTGCAACAAGATGTTACAATGTTAGTATCGATGCATAACGACCATGGGGATGGTCCAAAACTTCTACAGAATGGTCAAGATTGTCAGCATATGATGTCGGCACCATCAATTATACATCAAACCGGCACGTATTGGCGGGCATGAATTATTATCTAACCAGCTGATACTTGGTCGGCTTTAGAAATTTTTATTCAAAAGTATTTCCTATTAATTTAGCATCTCACAATTGACTAACCAAAGTAGAATGTAATCTTTGAAGCAATCAATTAACCAAAAAAACAAGGGTGATCGGTCCAGTACATTGCAGCTAGCTGTGCTTTTGCCTTTTGCCACCATCAGTCTGCATGCCTCCTCCATCACCAACACTGCTTCTATTGAAATGAACTTGGACTCTGAAGATTTGTTATCCACTTACTTATTTTAGCTAGCAAGAAAAGGACAACAATATCCATCTATTTTAGCTAGCAAGAAAAGGGCAATCAAGATTTATTATCCACTTGGTCTACTTACTCAAAAGGGCGTCAAAGATTTGTTATCCAGCTGATCTACTTACTTATTTTAACTGGCAAGAAAAGGGAAAGATTTGCTATGAATCTTTTCTTAATCTGTACAGCTTAGCTAGTATTCTAGATCATTCTTTTGAATTCTAAATAGTCCTTTTCATTTGTATAAAAAAGGGAACCTCCTCATTAGTTTTTCAATCAAGAAATATGAAGATAATTTTTTCTTCATTTTAGCTTTCTTTGTTTGCCTTGTTTGCATGGTATCAGAGCCACGATCATTGTGGCCTAGAATATTCTAAGTTTTGTGATGATTAAAACTCATGGAAGAAGAAGCTCAGTCCGGTGTTCAGATCGACAGAGTTCCTACCGGCGATCCTTACAACCTTCCGAATTCTGATCATCCGGGTATGCTCCTGGTAAGCACTCCCTTAACTGGATTGAATTACTTGTCATGGAGTCGATCGATGAAGATCGCACTCAAGGCTAAGGATAAACTTGGCTTTATAAATGAAAAATGTGTTATGCCTGATGTTGAATCACCATTGTTTGAGAAATGACAACGAGTCGATAGCATGGTGCTGTCATGAATTTTGAACTCTATCTCTAAAGATCTAGTAGAGGTATTTCTCTATGTAACTACTGCATGTGAACTCTGGAATGAACTTGAACAAAGATTTGGTGAAAGCAATGGCCCGTTGCTTTACCAAATTAGACGAGAAATTAGCTCGTTCTCTCAAGAAAATATATCGGTGATGATATATTTTACAAAGCTGAAAAAGCTTTGGGATGAGTTATCTTGCTTGAGGAATTTTTCGATCTGTACATGTGGGGCTGCAAAAACTGTTGCAAGTATTGAGAATGAAGATAGGTTGATACAATTTCTTATGGGTTTGAATGATAGCTACGATCATGTCCGCAACTAGATCTTGCTACTCGATCCATTACCCGCCGTGAATAAAGCATATTCTATGGTGCTTCGTGTTGAAAAACAGCGTGAAGTTCTCTCTACTTCAGATTTGATGGATCACGTCGGGGCAATGATGGTTAAAGGATTGAAGGTTGAAGGTACAAAAGAGGCTAATATTCAAAAAAGTCAGAATTCTAGTAGCAACAAAAAGCGTGACTTTGCTGGAAAGGAGGATCGATTTTGTACCTATTGCAAGGTACAAGATCATATGCGTGACACATGTTTTAAACTACACGGCTACCCAGATTGGTACAAGGAGCTGAAGCAAAAACGTGCTAATCAATAGAATCAGGCATACACAGCACGAGTTTATGAAACTCCTATGGATGATGATCCACTCAATCCTCCATCTTAGCCAAGTGATCGGAGTGCTAATCTGTCCACCGTAATTCAGCAAGAAATAGCAAAGTATATGAAAGGGAAGGTGACCATGGAGCCAAACACTGCCAATTATTCGAACTTTGCAAGTAATGAACCTCATTGGTGTCTTCTTAACAAAGATAATGAGAATATTGGTACCTGGATAGTTGATACAGGTGCAACTAGCCACATATGCTCAAATATACAAATATTTTCTCAACTACATAAATCACCTAACCCCTCACCCATATACTTACCCGATGGGACCAAACAAAATGTCACATGTATAGGCACTATTTCTTTACATCCAAAAATAACTCTCACAGATGTGTTGTATGTGCCCTCTTTCAAGTACAATCTTCTTTCAGTCAGTAAACTTCTACAATCTACTAATACTATGGTTTATTTTTTTCCTTCTCATTATACTTTGCAGGACCATTGGACTAAGGAGATAATTGCTATTGGAAAAAAACATGCTGGTTTATACAAGCTTGATTCTTCATCATTCACACACACTCCTTCACAGTTTGTTTTTCATAAAAGTTGCAATAATGTTCAGTCTGTCACAAACTCTTGTGCTCTATGGCATGAACGTTTAGGTCATATATCCAAGTTTATACTGTTCAAAATCCCCAATATCAATATTTCTATTAAAGATTCTCTACCTTGTGAAGTTTGTCTTTTGTCAAAACGGCAGCGATTACCTTTTCCAATCAGTACAATTTCTAGTAAAACTGTGTTTGAATTGATACATGTAGACTTATAGGGACCATATCATATTCATACAATCACTGGAGCAAGATTTATTCTAACCATTATAGATGACTTTAGTAGAACAACTTGGGCTTACCTAATGAGAGATAAAACCCAAACCCTATCTCACCTCACTATGTTTTTGAATTTAACAGAAACACAATTTCAGAAACAAGTGCAATTCATTCGCACGGATAATGGCTCGGAATTCATCAATGCCTCTTGCCAATCTATGTTCCAAGACCAAGGGATCCTTCACCAAAAATCTTGTCCTCACACACCTCAACAAAACGGAGTGGTTGAAAGAAAGCACAAGCATATGTTACAGGTAGCTCGAGCACTCTTATTTCATTCTCATCTACCTAAACAATTTTGGGGTGAAGCCATACTTACAGCTGTCTACTTAATAAATAGATTACCTTCCTCGATTTTAAATTGGAAAACACCCTTCGAAGTTTTATATCACAAATTACCAGATTATAAACACCTTAGAGTCTTTGGTTGTTTATGTTTTGCCACCAACACCAAGCCACACAAAATAAAATTTGAACCACGAGCTACAAAATGTCTGTTTCTTGGATATGCATTTGGGTACAAAGAATATAAGGTCTATGATATCAAATCACACACAGTATTTATGTCAAGAGATGTAGTCTTCCACGAGTCCATTTTTCCTTATAAACATGAGCCTTCCATTTCATCATCTAGTCAATACCCTTCATCCACAATTTCTGTACCCATCATACCTGTGACTACACAAAATAATTTTTCCACCCCTATTTTCAATGTTCCAGTTGAGTGTTCACCACCATCACCTCATCAAAAGTCATGTCCTACACCACCTATTGTACCTCTTATTGCACCTTTTCGTAGAAGTACAAGGACGGTCTCAAAACCAGCTTGGCTACAAGATTTTGTAGCACAAACTATACATGATAATTCTTTACCAATAGTTTTACCTCCTAATCAAGATGGTTCTACAGGTACATCTTTTCCCCATGACCATTTCATTTCTGCTCCTACCTTTAATCATGATTATCTTACTTTTATTGCTAATGTATCAAGTGTCAAGGAACCATCTTCTTATCATCACGCTAAGAATGATGTCCAATGGGTTCAAGCCATGAATCAAGAATTGGATGCCCTCGAGCGCAATAATACATGACAGTTGACTGAACTTCCAGCAGGAAAAAGATCCATAGCTTCGAAATAGGTATATCGTATAAAGTACAAGCTGGATGGCACAGTAGATAGATTCAAGGCCCGACCGGTAGCTAAGGACTATAACCAGATTGAAGGAATTGATTATATAGACAGTTTTTCGCCGGTTGTTAAAATAGTTACGGTGCGTATTTTTCTTGCCATTGCTTCAGCCAAACAATGGCCTATTCATCAAATTGATATCAACAATACGTACCTTCATGGTTTCATTGATGAAGATCTTTATATGACACCGCCGGAGGGTTATACAAAGGCATACAATGGCCAGGTGTGTAAGCTTATTAAATCCCTTTATGGGTTGAAACAGGTGGGGCGTCAATGGAACAAACAGTTTACAAGCAAACTCAAGGAGTTCGGTTTCACTCAGTCATCTTCTGATCATTATCTATTCATCAAATCCTCTGGAGATGATTTTCAAGCTCTTCTTGTTTATGTTGACGATGTCCTTATCATCGGTACAAATGAGCATTCCATTTTTTCCACTAAGAAGTTTCTTGATGCTGAGTTCACCATTAAAGATATGGGATATGTTAAATACTTCTTAGGTATTGAGCTTGCTCGATCATCAGAAGGTTTGTTTATCAGCCAACGCAAGTATATACTTGACATGCTACAAGACGTTGGGCTTTCTAATGCTAAACATGCCCCTTTTTCCATGGCAAAAGCTCTTCGTTTATCACCAAATATGGGAGATTTAATGCCAGATCCAGAAAAGTACCAAAAAATTGTTGAAAAATTATTATACTTAAGTCTGACTAGACCAGACATTACATACTCTGTTCAACAACTCAGTCAATTCCTTCAATCACCAAGGATTCCTCACTGGCAAGCTGTTGTACAAGTTCTCAAATACTTACGAGGATGTCCTTCCAAGGGAGTATTTTTTTCAGCAGCATCATCCTTCAAGCTTCAAGCTTATTGCGATGCTGACTGGGCAGCATGTCCAACAAGTCGTAGATCAATCACGGGATTTTGTATCTTTTTGGACTCTGTTCTTATCTCATGAAAATCAAAGAAATAAACGACCGTGAGTCGTTCTTCAGCAGAGCCAAATATAGAAGCATGGCCAGCACAGCTTGTGAGCTCAAGTGGATTTCATTTTTTCTTCAAGATTTTCAGATTTTCCTCCATACTCCTATTCCATTGCATTGCGACAATCAAGCTGCCATTCACATCAGTAACAACCCAACGTTCCATGAACGTACAAAACATATCGAAATAGATTGTCATGTTGTTCGGGATCATATAAACAGTGGGTTTCTTCAAACTATTCACACTCCATCTCGTCTTCAATTGGCAGATGTATTAACTAAATCTTTGTCTGCTGCTATCTTTACATTCATATTATCCAAGCTTGGTCTGGTTGATCTTCACCAGCCTCCAGCTTGAGGGGGGATGAAGATTTGTTATCCACTTACTTATTTTAGCTAGCAAGAAAAAGACAACAATATCCATCTATTTTAGCTAGCAAGAAAAGGGCAACCAAGATTTGTTATCCACTTGGTCTACTTACTCAAAAGGGCGTCAAAGATTTGTTATCCAGCTGATCTACTTATTTATTTTAGCTGGCAAGAAAAGAGAAAGATTTGCTATCAATCCTTTCTTAATCTGTACAGCTTAGCTAGCATTCTAGATCATTCTTTTGAATTCTAGATAGTCCTTTTTATTTGTATAAAAAAGGGAACTTTCTCATTAGTTTTTCAATCAAAAAATATGAAGATAATTTTTTTTTCATTTTAGCTTTCTCTGTTTGTCTTGTTTATAGATTCTAAACGGTGGCCACTGAAATTTGCTTCAATCGCGGGTGTTTTAAAGTCATGTTGGGCAGAGTTATATGAGCTGAGTCTAGTTTTGGTCTTGTTTGTTGGGCCAGTGATACACATCCTCTGAAAGTTTCCCCGTGGGTATTCGAGCTTGACCTAGATATACAATAAAGCTGGCGTGCCCATGTTGACTCCTTTTCAGAAGCAGGCTATTACACCAATTGTGGGACATTCCTCTGTCCAACTTGGTGCTCCCTATATATAATAGGTGCAGATGACCAATCGCCATGGCCAATGGTGTGAATGCATATTTTATTTTGTTCCATGTGCCGTGTGAAGCATCAATATAAACAATTCAGGGACTGACCATTAAGAAGAGTAGGTAGAAATATTAATTCATTAGCTAGTTTGTTAAGGAGTCCGAATGACATCATTTAACCAATGTATTGACCCTCCGTACTATAAAGCTGGCCCTTTAATATTAAGCTCCTTATTGGTCCCCTATAACTTCAAAGGCATCAATCATTTCTAAAGCTATGCCTTCTGCGGTCCTGCATTTTAGCTGTCAGACATGGGTAGCATGGTCCTATCAAAAAGAATTCAAGCTCACATCAACACAAAAAAAAAAAAAAAAAAAAAATCAAGTAAAGTCCACGGCAGCAACCTGAGTCTTCAAAAAAAAAGAGGGGAGATAAATTAAAAGCAACTTTCTTTCGGAAGTAAACTCTGGATCTTGTCTCACCTGTTCCCACTAGTCAATGTGCTTTCCAAGCTTCCCCAGGGGGATCATGTGCAACCAACCTTCTGCAAGCGCCGTAAAAATGCAGCGTACGCCTTCAATAAACAAATGACAGAATCCCTGGCATTCATATATATTGTATTTCTTGAGCTTGATTGCACTTTGCCATCAATAGATAGGGAAAAGTTAGATGATATTTTTCTTCAAAAAGGTACTCGATGTGTGATATAATGAGAACAAATTAAACCATGGAATCTCAACCTACATGGAGACAGAAGAAGAGGTTAAAGGGCATGATCACGAATCTTATATGTAATCATTAACTTAGGATCATCTAAATGATAGGTATGCTATAATAATTATATTACAGGATGCAGGGCAACATTCTTTTTGATTCTAACCATTTTACATCCACACTTCACCAGCAACTATATTTTGCTTCGTTTGAGGATAATGAGTGGCATGCAACTATGTTTTAGTTGCGCCACTTTTCTTAATGGAGGAGGTTCAGGTCTCGAATGGCAGGTGCTTCCTGACAAGCTAGACACAGGTAACTTTCATGTCTTCTTCTAACAATCAATGGCATTCCTACAAGAAAACAAGCCGACCACAAGCTTGCTAGGCTTGCTCTAGCTCAGCCTACGTTTTAATAGAGCCCAGCCCTAGCTTATTTAATTTTGAGAAGTTGAAGCTATACATCTACCAAAATCTTATTTAAGAGATAGTGAGAATTTATGATCCTTAAATATTTTATTTATATTTTTTTGGAATATCTTGATCATATTTTGATTTTATACTTAGAAATATTTTGATTTTATGGTTAGAATATATTCTATTCTAAATAATCTATGTTAAGTTGTTGTTAAAATAGATAATAGTAATTAAAAATCATATAGCATATAAGAAGAAAGGCAAAAGAACTAAGAGATGGATGGGTAGGAATATTAAAAGCCAAGATTCTACTTCTTAGAATGCTAATCATAGTGATTTACTTCGCTAGCAAAACAAGGGTGGTTGTAGATTAGCAAAAGATAAGAGGCGAAGAAAATGAAAATCGAAAAATTATGAATTGAATTCATATATTAGTATTGTTAACTTATTCAAACCTAGCTCAAGACAACTAAGTCTAACTCCAACTCTACTCATTTGGTAACTGAAAAAACCAAACTCCAGTAGCTTAAAAAAGCTTGCTTATGCGCTAGTCTTAACTCTAACATCACTTTTCATCTAAGTATGAGGTATTATAAATCACTTTTGAATTAAACATAATATCTTCTCATCCAATCACGATGAAGGTAAAAAATTTCCTTACCTTGCTTAGCTCGAATCTTTCTAAAAAAATGCTAGAAAAAGAGAAAAATAGAGTCTAAGTCCCTTCTTTTATTCGTTAGTAAATAACAATTGAGATATATAGCATATATTTATACTAATGAGGTTCATGCTTACATAATACATGTCAGATTCCTATTCTAGTTAAAAAACAACTCAATTTTCTCGAAGTAAACACAACTGGTAGAAATAATTACAAAAAAAAAAGGTAACATTTTTTCTAAGTCTTTTTGGATTGTTAAATGAGTGCTATCAAATTTTTTCTTGAAAGAACAAAAAATTAGTTTGATTAATCCATTTCAAGATCCAAATGATAGAATTTAAACTTAATCATTCAATGTGACGCATCCTTTATAGGCGAAGCCGTGTCATAAAACTGAAAAAATTACCAAATATCTGTGATCATCTCAATCGGATATTATATAGTTAAGTTATGGCATTTAGAAGTTTAACATGCTATTTAACTTTCTGATATAGCAAATCTTACTTTAACCATATCTAGTCTTCCTTGTAGTGGTCAAAGTGATCCATATTGAATCTGATGATTCTTCTAGCTAAATTATTTTTAATTAATAAATTTTATGAATAAATGCAAATTCATTATGCAAACTTGGATAATTTGGCATGGTATACTCAGGGATACATTTTTATTTTTTAAGAACGGAAAAGGAAGGAAACACCCACTCAAGATAAAGTACTTAAATTCATATACTCAGGGATACATTGTTTAAGATTTGAACCCGGAATCTCCATGTCTATAGTTTTTTTCTTTCCTTCTTCCTCCTCCTCCTTTCCTTTTTTTTCTTTTTTTGGTACGTGTGTGCATGCGCGTGCGTGCAGGATTGTTGGGTTGGGGGGCCGGGGGGAGGGGGGGTTGCGTATCAGTTACCAATCATTACTATATCAACAAAATTTTTAAGATGGCATACGTTACCACCGACCATTTACTTTAGTGGTATCTCTAGCTAATTGGGCGAGGGGAAAACGTGATGGTATAGATTATGTAAAGCTTAAATTCTAGCACGCTAATACACTGTGCATGCCAGGAGGACAAAATAATATATGTACGTTTACTTGGAGTGAACATGTCTTGCACTGTTTCTTCCAAACAAAAGTGGAAGGAAACGAAGGTACCTCCTATACGTATCTGTTTTTTGCGAGCACAAACTTGTGTGTAAATATTTACACTGCATCACATTGTGGAAAGTGAGCTGAAGGTGACATTTTATTATGAATAAAATAAAGTTGAATCGGGACTGTGACGTCTCCTGAAATAGTAATTTCTGTTTATGTTTGACTGAAAATTTTATTGTTCATGAGTCTAAGTTGAAAGTAATTAATTAGAAAGAAGGAAAAAAATCTTGCCGTACGTACGTAGAAACATTGTTATGCATGCAGTCCTATACAACATAATTATTTTGAAGTAAGTAGACTATGACTAGAATGATCTCTTTTCTTTTTTGCTGAAAAAAATGACCTGTTTTCTGCTTTCCTTTTTTAAACTCGTTTCGCACAACTAAGATGCAGTAAAACTTAATTTATTCAAAGTTTATTTGTAGACCCAGATTGAAACTGGATGAACTGCATATCCAACAATATTTATGAAGTCATATATAGATCCATTGCCAGCTAGAAAACTCTATGCCTTTCCTTGGAATGTAGCATTGTCTCGCGCTTTGATTTAGACCAAAATATGTTCTTTTTTTTCTTCTCTCGGCTTACATCATTGATTTGGTATTGACAGATAAAATGACAACCTGCAACCGGGCTTTAGGCATGGTGACAAAGGAAAGAATGAAGAAGAAAAAGACCGTGTATACCTATTTTAAGCATGGCTCCAGAGTATGCATCTCGGCGAACGTGGCAGCCAAACTTGCACATGTGGGTTGCTTTCCAACCTGGCAGCATGGGATCCCACCCAAGATTCCATTCCCCTACCACGTGCTGCTGCATCTAACCGGGCATTGGGTATTTTCTTATTTTATCAAATGCTACCACGTGGCTGCATCATATTCATGACACCTGACGAACTAGGCCCACATGATGTCCATCGCAGAAATTATACCCTTCACTGCATGCACAGTATAGCAGTGCATCATGCCAATTATCTCCCTAAGCTTACATGGTTCTCATTCACTGTGTGCTTATCTCAGATTGCTATCTTTCCATCTTATCTCAGTTGTATTTCTATGATGATCCGCTGATGTGATGCATATGATATACAGTGTTAATTTTCTGTGCATCTTTAGATAGTGTTTGATGATTCAAATATTATGATCACCATGATGATCTTACAGAGTGATCTAAAATTATCGATGATTCAAATTCTATGGTGATTTAATCAGCAGTGATCTAGGATCATGATATTTGATAGGCAATGGTCCAGTGATTAAAGATCTCCAGTATCAACGAGTAATCCGTTTGATATTCCATGAAAATTCAAGGTCACTAATTATATAATATCAAAACTATCTATAATATATTTATAAAAATTTATTTATTAATCATATATAATATATTATAAATAAAATATTAATATATTTATTAATATATTAATAATTAATAGATTTTATAAAAAATATATTTATTAGTCTTATAAATTATTAATCCTATAAAAATATATTAATTGCTATTGTACAACTAATATTTTTATTTATACTAATCATATATTATTTATTAATATGAATATTTATTTTGATTAAAAAATAAAAAAATAGAAATAATATAGTAAATGCTTTTACTATATAAATATAAGTTACATTAAGATATTTTTACTCTAATTTAAAATTATCATTGAATCATAATATGATAATAATATGATTAATAATAATTATAATATAATATATATCATAAATATAATATATAATATGAAATATAATATAATATCAAATATATAATGTCTATTAATATATTAATGGTATATGGATATATCGATTTTTTTGTTAGATTAATCTATATTTTTGTCTTTCTATTTCAGCCCAAGATTACTGTCTGAAGGTGATCCTGTATTTTCTATCTCAAGGACAAATATTCTATTACTAGATTGGGAGATGATTTAAAAGGTAAAGGTGATTTAAGATCACTACCGTGTAGGATTATCATAGTGTCAGCAAACATGATGATCTCATCATCTACATTCACATTATCCTTGATCTTTAGTGGATCATCCCGCACCAAATGTCTCCTTAAGATTTAGTAGGATATAGCTCTAACTCACATTTTTCATTCATGTACAGGGACATCGAGATTTGTGCATTGACCATGGATGGAAATTTGAGCACAACAATCTGATTGAGTCAATGAAGGTGGGGAGAAAATCCGTCAGCGAATCTTTCACGCACAAAATGAGTATTGCGAGTACACTAATTTTGAGCTATACACTGGGATAGCCTCTTCCATGCCTCCAAGCTTTTCTAGGCTTCGATGAAGACAAGATTCGGTTACAGGTCTCCGGTACAAGTATCCTATTACCTTACCGTCAACGTACCTGGTACCTTTCGTTTGAAAGTTTTGGTTGCAGCGTAGAAAAGCTTTAACATGAAAGTTTACTGAGCTTATGTTAATCATTGTTCATTAACATATTTAATCTTGGGTTTACCAGGCCAGAAATAGACGTCCAAGACAACAATATTCGAATCTCACATCTCAGTCATCAACCGAAACTATAACGAAAGAGAGGTAATATGTGGAGAGGATTTCTTTAATTTTGTTACCGTTGTTTCTGCTGTCTGCTTTACTCTACCTATTTACATGTACTGCTATTTTCTATGTCATTTTTTTTACTGTCCTTGTTGTGTTTTAACAAACAGGAAACACTCACAACTGCTGACCAAGGCCCACGAATTGTGCTCAATTCACGGTTTTATCTAACATTGCCTGGACACCAACAAAACAGAGGTTATTGTCATCTTAGACATCTTTGTATAGTGCCTTCAAATCTAATATTTGGTATTTTTTTTAATAAGGCGGTCACTTCATACAATCTTAATATCGATCCAATCCAAAAGATCAGAAACAAGATTTTCTGGAAGAATAATAAGAAAAAATAAGTATCAATCCAACTTCACAAAAGTGATGAGCAACAAATGAGACCATCTAGTCTGTTGCACTGTTCACCTCACAATAAATCCGTCAAATCTTATGAGAGGGGCACTCTCAAAGCAAATTTGGATGTCACGTACCAAGGGATGAGAAGAGATGCATGGTCTCAAACCTTTTGAAGCTAAATCACCATTGTCATCGAGTCTCTCTCCATCGCTGGTTGGCTCCAAGAATTATCTTGGCATGAATAATATCTTCCCAGGTCACCCTTAGCTTAAAAATGAATACAGTGATCTTCATTAGCCGGACACTCCCATCCGTGACAAATTGAGAGTCGGGACTTCGGATCATGAAACTACATGCTACCTCTCCCGTCATCATTATTGTCATCAAAACTAAGAAAGATTAGAGATGGGGACTCTCAAGAGAAGAATACCTCATCTATCAGCGATATTACCATCAAAATCGGTTTTCACTGATAAAAAATACAACCCACCAACCCACACTTTTTTTTTCTCCAAAATCTCCACACGATCAACTTCCATCCACAACCGTAATAGGCTTAACAATGTTTATCGTCCCCTACGGTCACCAACAAACTTCCAAACCTCATCTTCAAAGTGCCAGCCCAGCTACGTGCAAGTTCCCTTTACCGCAGAAGGCAGATGCTGACAATAGTAACCGAGCACCACATCCACCACCTGTCGTCTTCCTCTTCTCACCCTCATTCTGGTCACGGCGTAGCTGAGGCAGCACCAGACAGCGAAACGAACCCATCGCTCCAGCACTCAAAGTAGGGCCCACCCGGTTGATGTCATTGATAGGGCCCCCACCATATCTCCGGACAAAAACACGTCACGGTGTGGTAAAAACAGGTGTGAGCATAGCCTAGGAACAGTTGAGGTCGGCCGACGGTTGTGCGATCCACTGTGGGGCCACCGGATCCTTGGATTTGGACAACGCAGGGCCGAAACCGAAAGGGCCAAAATACACAAAAAATAATACGGCCCAGAAAACACCAATTTCCAACGAAAACGAGGCCAGGGCATTCATTGCCCCTGGACAGTCGATCCAAAACCGTGGCATGGCCGGCACTCACCCACCTCCCCCCTTCTCTCGCTCCTCTCCACCGACAAAAAATTTCATTATCTCATCGGTCATCGGCCCTCTCTTTCCCAGTTCCCCACCCATTCCCCTACGTTCTTTCAAAAACCCCTCTTTGACCAACCTGCTCTCTAGTGGTTGTTGACATGTACCTATCTTTCCTTTCCACCGAAGCTATCCAGTTCCAAAAAAATGCTTATATTTTTTCCGGTGGTTGACATCTAAATTCTCCTTTGCGCTTTTCAGTTTTCACCCATTGCTAACGACACTAGTATCAAAAGCAAATCAAAGAAAAAGAAGCCTTGAGATACGTGCATCAGACCAATCAACCATCCAAGCAAAGAAAGTCGACAAAAACTCACATCAAAAACATCATATTCTGATTCCATTGCAGGATTCCAAACGCAGGACATGACACTGTTAATTACTTGAGAGGACAAACAGGACTAAGACTGAGCTGCAGATAGAAGGTAGAGAGAGAGAGAAGGAGAATAAGAGTTCGAAGAAATACAACTGCAGCCGATCGAGTACGCGGGATGATCCATGAACACAAACTACACAATCCTGCAGCACTTTGTGGAGGTTAAGTTCATCAGAGTCTAACGGGCATCCCTAATCTATCCAGCCGGCCGGAACCTGGGTAGGCCTTGTTGGCGAACTTCGCATGCAGAGAAGATGACCTCTGGGCTGATGCTCCAGGATGCTGCTGCCCCAACCCCTGCCCCGAGAGCCTCTTGATCGAGCCTGAGTTCTCGAACTCGGGCCGCTGCTTCGGTGCACTGTGAGACCGCACCTTCGCCCTTGACGACTCCGTGTTCGCCATGTAGTTGGGATAGTCCGAGTACCCGCTGAATAGGCTGCGCGAGCACTCGCTCTTCGAAGGAGTGAAGGCCCCCCCCTTCTCGAGCTTCCAGGCCGAGATGTTGCGGAATAGAACTGGGGACTTTCGCCAAACTCCCCAGGCTCAGGGAGGTGGAACCTCAGGGGGCTGAGAGATTGCGGCATGTCGACGGAGGACGGGCTAGGAATGGATAGTTGAGCAATTGTAGAGTCCTTTGATGGTGAGTCAGGCATAGCGGCAAAGCTGCGGTTGTTCTGATCAGAGGCTAGGGTCGAGCATGAAGAATGGAGATTGTTCCCCCTCCTCTTGAGATTGAATTGTGGCTTTCCAGGGTCTACCTCCAAGATCTTAGCATTCTTCTCATCATCCATTGCTGCCCCAGCCTTTGCAGCAGCCTCTCGGCTGTCCCAGTAACGCTCCTCCATCCACCGATCCAACCAGTTCCAACCAGAAGAATGTGTTCTGTCCGAATCAACCGCATCGATGCTGGCTGATTTAGAAGGATTCCTCTGCACATAATAGCATGAATTGGTATTTGCAAGCAGCATTGCTAGATTGCAAGAAACTGGACTGGGATTTACCTTGAGAGTGCAAGACCTGTCGGACTTCGAACCACTTGATCGAACCGCTTGTTCATATTTCTCTGGTGTCGGAGGGCCCTGCAAGACATAATATCGTGTTAGATAAGAACCTCTACCACCCCTGCTTCCTTTGTTTCTCCAGACCTATGTGAGATTACAATTTAGAAATCACTGGGAGCGAATGCTGATACATCAATCAAGCAACATAAGCATTTTTGATACACTCAAGCAATTTGAAATCTCATCAAAGGTTCAAAAACTCCTTTTAAGCAGATTATTCGAATACAATTTAAGGCAAACTATAAGAGCAGTTAAACAGAACTCAGAGGCCGGGACTTACAGCATGGGCGCGGAAGCCTCTGCCGGACCTGCTCATCTCTGACCGGAGGGCTCGGCAGGCCCTGGCCCGGGCCTGGACTCTCACCAATGCCTGCATGCATCGCAACGTCTCAGCCGCCTGCTTCCTCACAATGTTACCCCTGACCAATGCCTGCAGCTTCACCAGCCCTTTCAGCGCCCTCAATGCCCTCCTCGCCTTCAAAACATTATTAAACCAATCACCAAACAACTGAACCATCAAATGGTTCAAGGACAAAAAACTTCCACACGCAAATTTTTCTTTTTTCATAAGACAAGCAACCTTTTCCTTACACGCGAGCGGAGATTTTTAGGTATTCTTCAGGTAGCTTAAACTATATAGATTGATTAAAAAAAAAGGCTTAAAACTATTAGATTCCGTCCATGTGGGTAAAACTAGCCCATCACTTCCGAGTTGGTAGGGGCGGCTAAGAAATTTTTATCAAACCCCCACGCCACTATTTCGTCTCTTAGCGAGTCGGAGAGGATGAGGCTATTATCTAGCCCCCATTAGAGCTGTTACTACTCTTATAGCTGCTATCTACTTCGAAACCGTCCGATTAATAAAGGAGCACCGTTGGAAGGAACTAGTTGTTTTTTAACGAGAAAGGGAAGAAAATATGCAAGTCCCATTAAAAAGAATTAATGGGAGCCATTGGAGGCGAGATAGAGGCAGCAGCTGGCGATGCGTTAAAGGAAGGGAAGTCGAAAGGCCGAGAGGGCTCGGCGGAGTATTAGGCGGAGCAAAACGGCAATTATAAGGTGACGGAAACATTAGAATCACGCAAGCCAGCTCACCCTATCAAAGAGGAATACAGAACCAAATCCTCTAGCCATCGGAGGAAATTCCAAAAAAATTTTGTTTAGGTGATCGATGAATTGCACTTCAGAAAGATTAGACGTTGGAGATTGTGAAAGAACAACTCATAGCCCGAGATAATTCCGTGATTTATTTAAAATCTAGCAAAATTGGAAATTAATTAGCCACAAAAATGGACCAAGAAGAAGAGAAAATTATCTGGCTTTATATTGAAAAATACAAAGGTATTTCTTTTTAAAATAGAAATGCCTTTAAAATGGCAAAAGTAACGAATTAAATTTGTTGAAGCATCTCTTCTTTGCATCCTTAAAATTTCCTTTGATTTAAGCAAATTAAAGTATATGTAAAAGAGAGGGAAAGGGGAGAAGGCTCACCAGATAACCCCGGAAAGCGGCCTGGATCTTAACTGCCGCCGCCTCCTCCCACTTCCCAGCGCCGGCGGCGAACCCAGCAACGCTCCGCCCGCTGCTCGTCAGCCTTACCACCGCGGCGGCCGCCTGCGCGGCGGCCACGGCTGCCTCCGCCACTGCTGCGGTCGCCGCGGCAACCGCAATCGCCCGCTTGTTCTGCTCGTCCCCGTCCACATCCACCAACCCCGCCGTCGCGCGTGCCGGGGAGGACCGCGCCACCTCCCTATACGAATCCTTCCGCCGCTGCGGTGACGGAGGCGGGGGTCCTCCTCTCTGTTGCTGCTGCTGGTGGCCCTTCTCCCGGAACGACTTGACGAAGCCCCATTTCTTCTTCTCCGCCTGGTGCTCCCCGCCAGAATCCGCCTTCTTCCTGCCCAGAAGTCCGCGCAACCACCGCGCCGCCCTCCCCATTTCCTACCGCTACTCCAGCCGCGATATCCTCATTCGCCACGGCCCACCGGTTAAAAACTCCATCCTCTAAAGTGAAATTAATTTTAGAAAGCCCAGACCAAAGAGCGGGAATTTAAATCAAAGGAGTAAAAAGAAAAAAAGGAAAAAAAGGTGAGCGAAGGGAAGAGAGGAGCGGAGGAGAAAAAGGAAGCACCCGGCGGTCAGAACAAAGAGCAGCTCCCTCTGACTCAAAGGCAGGGTAGGCCTTATATACAACTTTTTTATTATTAGTTATTACAGTACTAAAAGATAAACATTTCTGGTTTCGCAAAGGCACGAGATCCGGTTTTCCGCCCGCCATGAGATAATGGTATTCTCACCTGGAATCACACTTTTGCCCCTACGACGTTCACCATATCCATATGACTCTGTATTTAATTTTAATTATATACCTATGCTGTGCCGTTCGTACGATCGACTACTGCAGTATCTACGTAAACTCACGGAAACACGCCATAGGTCCCAAAGGTCAGTGACGGTCCCCACGTCGGATCTAGATTAGAGGGGCTGATAGAGCGTGGTGGGTCCCATGACAACCAAGGTAGAGGTGAGGCCGGAGGGCTGGAACATGGTAGTACGACGGGTTCGACGCGTTCTCTTCTTGGAGAGTACGCTGTCCTGTAAACGTTGAGAACTGGAACATCGATCAGACGGCCGGGGACGTTCGATCAGATCTTCCAGGACTGGCCGGCTGCGAGGACCGTGGGTGGCGGGGTAGGCCCCTGGCGCCGAGAAATTATAACATGCACCAGGTGCAAGTGAACCAGGGCAAATCGCGGAGCATATGCACGGTGGATAGCGCATAATCGGGAATGGGTGAAATACAAGGAGTAGCGTGGCGTGTTATCCACCGTAAGATTTGACGCGGTCCAATTTCACCTGGTGCATGCAATACGGAGGACCTGGCGGCTGGCGCCCCTGGCGCGGTGAGAAGACGCCGGTCGGGAACTAGTCTCCGTTGCGGTGACGGTGGAACGGACTGGCTTTTTTCACATGGGCTTGGAGCGGTCCGGCTTTCACCAACACAGTTAAAGGGCAGATGATAGGTCCCAGCTACTGATAAGGGGTGGGTTGGGCCAGAAGGAGAAGGGCACCTTGGGTTTCTATTTATTTGCTGTTATTATTCTCTTTTTCCTTCTTTACAAATTATTGAAACGAAGAGAAGAAAACCTTTGTTTACTTTGAGGAGCTTACTTTAACAAGAGCTAGTTATTACGCAAGCATGAGTCTGTTCCCTCTGATAAGATGTCAAGATTATAGGCCGTTTAACCACAAAGCTAGTTGATTTTTAAATGCATCATGGATTTGCTCACAAAAGGTGGCTATCCCACCTCACAAAAGTTTGCTTCTCAATAAGCATGCATTGACTATGCACCAGCGAACTCCTGCAACATAGCTCTGGTGTCTTCTCTTCAGGTAGCGGTGTGCCATGGCACAAGCATTGCTCTCTTGAGTAAACATGGGAAATAAAAGTATAATTATTTTATTTACATATTTAAGAGGAAATACGACAGAGGAAGGGGCAAAATGGGATTGTCGTCTTGAAAATGACACTCAGTCTCCGTTAAATCGCAGTTTGTCATGTATTTGTGTGCTCTTAGGATGGAATTGGAGTGACTTGTAAATGCTCATTAATAAGATGTGAGAATGGATTGTCATTTCTTATTAGACCTTCCGCTGGATCGGTTGCTTACACAGTCCCGGGTCCACCACACGTGTCAAATGTCATTCATTCTTTGTGTAACGTCTTTTGGGTTTTGTTCTCTGGCATTACCCGCGCGAACAATTGTTTGGCTATGAAAATTTTACGAAAGATTATGGGTTGTCCTTTTATGTACCGATTTGGAGTACCATACTTTGGTCAAAGAAATCTTTGAAAATATCCTCTTGAGTTATTCCATTACTGGAGGAAAAGGACCATCGTTGCATATCATCTTACAATTATTAACACTTTGTAACGAAACAATGGTGTTGAATGATAAAATAATGGCGTAACAAACCCTCGTTCGATTCTTAACTCAGCACACGATCAGCTTTCTCCAAGAATTATTAGAAAATGAATGTGAAAGCCGATGACCATGGTTTTAAGCATGTTGAAATGAGTCAGAATACGGTGCAGACCTAAAAGTCTATCATTATATCTAATGTATGTTGGTTGTGGGGAAGCTAAACTCTGAATAACAATGAGAATGAGTGATTTCTATTCTAATTATTTTATTAAAGGATTCATGTTCTCATTCTGATTACAGAAGAAATAAAATATCTCAATTTTTTGAACTTAATGCTTAACTTTCTTCTAAAATTTAAATTACATTCCGATTCTAATCATGAATTAAATATATTAAGAGATATGATCATTCCAATCCATTTTAATTCGATTCTAATTCCAACCATGAATCAAACATGTCCTAATAAAATTTGATGCTATATTAATTTATCCATGCTCTATGTGAATCAAGTGGTCCCTTTTTACCATTCATATTCATACTATTTATGCTATAATTGCAACTCTATACACCTTTCACAGTCTCTTGGTTGCAAGTGCTTGCTTTTGCCAAAGCCACGTCCGTCCAAGCAAGTCATCCTCTTTTGAAATATCACTCTTGGCTGCTTGTGGCATCTATGTTGGTTGCGGACACATTTAATGATTATAACCTAGAAATGAAAGTCATGTTTATCTTGGATATTCATTTAGATGGGCGCCATGAACTCTAGTATAAAAGACATTCTGATGGTTTTTGCCAAAGCCACGTCAAGTCGAACAAATCATTATCATATTAGATGCCATTCTTGTCATTGTTGTTTGAGATGTCACTCTTGCCAACTTGCAGTGGCAATCTTGTTTATGCTTCCATGACATAGTTATAACGTAAGATATGGAAATTACATTGGATGTCCATTTATATGGGCATCATGAACTTAAGCATAGAAGGTCAGATTCGAGTATCTTGTAATTAAGCAGCCAATAGATTTTAAATTAGCTGGAACCTCTCTCCTAATGCGTGCTGTGGAGAGGTTTTCCACTTTTCGGGTTGGATGGTGGCACATTACCATTATATATCCTAAAAGACAACAAATAAGTATGTTATAACTAGATAATGGTATTCAAATATTAGTTATGTGATTAGATGGATGAAATTTTGAGCACTGATGGATGAAATTTTGAGCCAAAGCTCTTCAAAGCTTATGTAAGTCTGAGTTGACTCATTTTAAGTTATCCATCAATTTAAATGCTTGTCCGTACATTCATTTTATTGATTTATATTATTGGCAATCTATTCCGAGTTGGAACTTTTTGAAGCACATATGGTGGGAATGTTAAGGGATAGTGATATAATTGAGGTATGCAAGATATTTATACTAACGAATATAGTGTTGTTACAAGATAATCTTGTCACCTAGGCCGAAAACATAAATCAAACATATGATGGAGCTTGTAGGATCGATGCCACAGCATTGGTGGAGATGAATGTCTGATCTCGAAGGTAGAAATATTTTTTCGAATCATGGAAGAACTCTGAAGGAGGTCATTCAATACATAGTTGCGGACATCCCCAATCCTCACTTTGGCCCCTAATGATCCTTACATTTGGTGATCCTCCCAATCAAAGCACCAGAGTCCGACTGATCTTGACTTCGGCTGATAACCAAATTTTGACAATTGGTGATCCTTACACCCAACGATCTTTCTAAGCAGAACATCAGAATTCGGTTGGTCTTGACTTCGGCTTGTGACCAAGACTCTGTCAAGCGATCCCAATCCTCATAGCAGGCTAACATTTGGATAGATCGATCCTCGACTTTGATGGTAGATGACAAGTATATTTCGGCCCATACTAATCCTTATCCAAGTGAACACAATCGGCTCTAGCCATCTCTTTTCTTCGACTCCCATATGCATCAAACTGCTCCGAAGTCTTCTCAATCAAAGCCAGCCCGATCTTGTTTATGCCCTCATTTTAAATTTAAAAGCAACTGCGACACCACAGCTGGCTCCAAAACAGATAAGGTAGGTATAACCATCTAGCTCCGAAGATTCAGATAAAAAATCTTGCCATATCATGCCCAAATCAGCCGACCAAACTTTCTGAAATGGCTTTTCAACCCCAGTCTATAAAATACTTCCAGGGGACTCTCAAGGTATGCGTGCACAATCTCTCTCAGCATTCTTTCTTTTTTATTTTTTCTCAGATCCAACTTGAGCATCGAAGGATCCTCGTCGGAATTAACTCTGATCAGACTTATCTTGCAGGTCTTTCTTCCAGAAGGATGCGTTACCGCTCCAATTTTCCAACTAAATTTCAGATTTCAGCGGCAACAAGTGCCATCCTACATATCAACATTCCTATTATGATTAGCGTAGGTCAGTTAAAACATGTTGTTCTTGACTCCCAGCCCCGCATCAAAAAAGAAAAGTAAAAATTATGGTGTAAGTTGTACCTGACTATCCTTCAAAAATACTCATTCATATGCCAAAGGATGATCAATCTTAAATATAGTTCTCTTAGGAAGAATGTCCAATTTAGCCAGCCTAATAAACTAACTCAAAATAATGAAAAATAAGATCCAGATAAACATCTTGGTTGGCCAATTTGCTTCCTCCATAAAGAAGCTTCATGCTGTTGGGAATTATGTCCTAAAACCAATCGTGTGACGATTAAGTTCATCTTTGTATATAAATTATTGATTATTAAATAATAGTTATTCTGATATTTTTTCATCACAAAGTGACATCTTTCTTGAATTCTTGTACTGTGATAAAGTTTCTAGAACTATATTAGTGTACGATAAAGAGAGGATTTATCGTATAGTTCTTAAATAAGTTCGCGACTAAATGATACGTCATCACGGGACGATGACGTTTATTGAGTGAAGGTCATTGTGTACCATATAAGTTGGTTGTCCTCTTAACCAAAGAGTGTGGTGATACTGGTATGGCATACAGGTGAGATGTAGGGGTACATCGTCACTGAACAAGTGACTCACTTGTTAAGTATTCTGCTGTCAAGAGCTGCTCGCGAAACACATGGGTATAAATATCCTTCAGACATGAGCTCACTATAGGAACTTGCAAGTAACTCACTGTGCTTTGGTGCCGAACTATCTGAATTTTTAATACAGTGACGGAAGACTACTGGGTACAGTCAAGTACTTGCGAAGTCTGTATGTGGATCAAGATGGGATTGATCCCTCCAGATTATTGAAGTTGATGTATTGCTGTATTTCAATTTAGTAAAGCCTTGGCCAGGATAATCCATGAGATAGATTTGAAAGATTGAAATACAATATGGATGAAGCAATCTCGGTTGACAGTTAACCTGAGACCATCCTAAAGCATCTAGGATCAAAAGGATGAATTATGCGGTAACCATGAGTATGGGTTCTAGAATATTTTTTTACGATAATTCGATCTATCTGGACGTCAGAAACCATTACTAGATGGTATCTTGATTAATACAGAAATTGATTCCTATGCTACCGACTTAGCGTTTGAACCTATAGAGTCACGCACACAAGTCAGACAAAGTAGAAAGGAATTGATCTATATTTATATGTCCAATCTGAAAGTATTTGACTTGATTGAACATATAAGCTAACTTGATTAAGAATTAAATTATGGGTCAAATGAAATTGAAGAGTTGACTATATCTAGCTAGCACTACATATGAGGTTCAGGTTCAATCCCGAAGATGAACAATTTCTATCTATGATCTATAAAATATATGAAAGATTGGATTTAAGTACTAATTAATTTTAGATTAGATATGAATTAATTAGACTTAAATAGATCAAAAATTTAAGTTAGACTTGATACAAAAAGTCCTAAAGAGTTTAGGATTGACAGTCTTTCGAAATTATTTCGAACCGACTTCGAATCGGACCTATTTTGGATGAAATATGAGTATTCCTACCTGCACTGGGAATATCCACTCATGAAGCACGATCAAAAATTAGTTTGGTGCTTATTTGGGGTGTCCCAAGTGGGTGTGAGAGTGAGTGTAAAGTGGATGTCATAAGTGATGGCAATTATATCTAATATAGAAGTCTTTTTTTCATGAGTATTGGATCAATTTAAATCAGATTTGAATAAAGAGTCCTCCTCTCATTGGATCATGAGAATCATCTATAAATAGAGAGGGTCTCTACCTATGGATGAGAGAAGAGAATAGAATAGCAAACTAATCAAATTGAGAGAAGAGAAAAAGAGAGAGGACAAACGTGTGAAGAGAGAGGTCCTTCATCTTCTACATCTCTCCCTTTGTTGCCGCCTCCTCTTTTTGGACGTGGATCCTTCTTGGACATCCTACCTACTAGTGTGAGGTGTCACATCATCACTTCTCATTCCTTGATTGATTGTGTATGTGAAGCCAATTGGATTGGAGTTCATCCTACTTTCCTGCAGCGTCTGACATGCATACGAAGTAGAGGGTCTGCATATCCAGACCTCTACGAAGATTTATATCAGATAATTTAAGATTTGATCTCTGATTCTGCTGTGATTCAGGTAAGAATTTGATCTTTAAATAAGTAGAATATTAAAAAAATAAATTTAGATGCAACCTGAGTATTCTGGAGGGAAACTATTTTTTTTCCTTCAACTGGTATCAGAGCAGGTCTGAAATATATACATACAAAATAAAATTTTTTATGATTATTTATATAAAATATAATTAAGATTTTTTGTGTGATATTAAATCTCATTTAAATCTATTTATATAAAATTTTTGATTTGATTTTGATTGGATTAGAGGTGCCTAATCAATGGTTGATTGAGGTTGTTATAAATCTGTTATAACAGAATTTTGCTGTTACTGAATTTTTGATGAAAAATAATATGAATTAAAAATTTATTTTAAATCTATTTTAACATAATTTTATTTTTATTATTTTTTTATGAAGTAAAAATTATTTTAGATTTAAATTGGATCCATTTCGATGAATATTTAGATCTAAATCCTATCATAATTCAGCACTGCATGAAAATAGATTTTATCAGAAATTAATTTCTTATGCATTCATATTTGTATATAATTATTTTTTATTTGATATCAAATCTAAAATTAATATTTTATAATTAGTATAAGATAAATTTTAGATTTGATATGATGTATATAATATATCAAATCTAATTGGATTAGATGGAGAACATAATTGATGAGATCAAAGATATGTTCATGACATAAAATAGTTTTATCAATAATTGTATATTGATGTAATTATATATGAAATTAGATTTCAAATCTTAGTAGCCTAGTACTCAAATTGATGAGATCATCAGACTATCCGATCATAAGAGATTGAAGAGATTAATCTCTTTTTTGCCTATTTGATGGATTTTCTTATGACGTGTAGGGGTATCATTGTGATCCAGTTTCATGAAGAAAAAAAGTGAACAGACTTTTATGTATTATTTTGATCATAAATATATTTAGATTAGATCTAAAGTAATTTATGATTCATTATAATAGGATAAAATTCAGATATAAAATTATTTTAGATCTGAATTACATGTTACATATGATGTAATTGGTATTGATCTAAAAGTTATCATGATATATGAGATGTATGAATGAGATGTATATTTAAAAATTTATTTTCATGTGTTGAAACATATAGTATGCTTTACTTGAAATCCTTATAGAATAGTTCTACAAACTGAAACACACGTTTCACACACTTAATTTTGAATTAAGTTTGAATGATCTAGAATTGAGAATTGAATATCATTAAGACATCACATAATATGATGAGCAAAGAGTTAGCATAAATTAGGTCCTTTTAATGGGTTAAACCTAGAGTTAGGAACACATATGGACCAAGTAGAGAAATTAATTAAATCTAATCAAGTATTGAATTAGATTAGGTCAGTATTTCTCTAAATCAATCTCAATAGTTGAAGTTTGATCAAGTCCATGTGTTTGACCCTAATAAATGGACCATGATCATGGCTCCATAGTTGAGCTCGAATCTTCTAGTGTGCCAAGGATGCACTAAGGTTGGCCGATCCACACTCGAACTTGAATGCAATCTGTGTGGATTTTAGTATCCGCTAAAAAATTAATATAATTTTTCGAGTTGGAGGTAGAGGTTATCAATTCGTAAAAAATAGTTGGAGGACCTTTAGACTAAAGTTCATATCTTCAGGATTAAAAAAATAATTCATATACTAATAGGCTAATCTTTTTTTCTTTCAGTTATGGCTAACATACTATCCCTCCGTTCACTGTTGGACAGCGACAAGCTCACTGGATCCAACTTCGATAGCTGGTATTGAAAGTTGAAGATCATGTTAGAGCATGAGAGAATTTTGTATATCCTTACAGATCAGACACCTGAAGAACCTGCAGCTAATGCTCCTCGTGCTGTGAGAGACACTTACATGAAGTGGCTCAATGATCGCACGACTGTGCGTTGCGTGATGAGAGCAGCTATGAATAATGAACTTAGTCATAAGTTCGAGGATACACAGTCTGAGGAGATGATTCAAATGTTGAATGAGTTCTTTGGCACCTCTGAGGATGCGGAGGGACATAAAATCTCCTGTGCAGTGTTCAATGTCGTATGCGAGAGGGAGCTTCAGTCACCGATCATGTATTATACATGATTGAGCAGATCGAACTCTTTAGCAAACTTGGCTTTCCATTGTATAAACAGTTAGGCAAGGATGCTATCCTCAATTTGCTATCGAAATCCTATCTACCCTTTATCAGTCATTATAGAATAACGAAGCCTACAGTAAACTACCATAGTTTGCTAGGGTTATTGCAGACTTTTGAGAAGGATCACCAGCTCCAAAAGGAGCCAGTAAATTTAGTGGGAGGTTCATCTGCAGGGCGTCGATCTTCTAGGAGAGGAAAGAAGAAAAAGATGCAAAAATTTCGTGCCGTCGATCCCAAGCAAAGCAAATCGTCAAAAGTTGATAAGAGCCAAGTAGAGTGCTTCTTCTGTAAGAAGCTGGATCATTGGAAAAGGAATTGTCCTGCTTATATAGCCACCCTTGACCCAAACAGGCCTAAGAACAAAAGAAAGAGGCAAGTGGTTGCTTCACAAGGTATTTATATGATAACACCTTGTAATTTTTCTGTTTGTGATACTACTACCTAGATATTAGATACCGAAAGTCCTATTAATATATACAATTCATTGCAGGGACTGCAGGTAAGTAGAAAATTTTGTGAGAATGAGCAGTTTCTGAACGTTGGAGATGGAAGCTTTGTTCTAGTTCTGACCTTGGAAACTTTGCAGCTTGTCTTCAAGTCTAGTAGTGTCATGTTAGATGATTGTCATTATTATCCTTTCTTTATGATGAATGTCATCTCTGATGTATTACATTTTTATAGTAATTATTACTATTAGTTTTAATGATTTTGATGAAATTGATATAATAATTAACTAAATAAATGTAAGAACCTGATATGTTTTATGTCAATTGCAGGTAATTGAGCTAGGTCACACATAATTGGGCTTAACCATATTTTAAAGGTCAAATTAAGTGAAATTGATTGAGTCCGATTCAGCAGGGTTTGTCATCCAGAGTTATCAGGTCTTGCATCAAAATCAGAGTCTACCTCAAAGTAGAATAATCAAATCAAGATATCAATGGACCCCACACCTTATCCTTTTTGGCATCATCAGCCAGAAAAGAAATTAGAGATGCAGAAAATAAATCAAGCAGTTAATCTCTCCCATCTAGTCAACCAATCTAAATTCTGGATATTTTGGTGTGAGGACTCCTAAAAGACAATCTACAGGATCCCAAATTGAGCAAGATTAGATCCTACAGAATTTTGAGAGAAGCAAGAAAGGAACATAATTTACAGAATTAAATTCGGATTCCAGATGAGGTGGCTACAATAGGTTGAAGTTGGTAACAATGTTGGACACAACAAGAAACACCCGATACACCCAGATTCTTCTTAGTATTTCTTGGCAAAATATCTGATATGGCAACTAATTTTGGGTGGCAAAGAGCTATCTTGGAAAGAATTAAATAGAAGAAAATCAGAGTCCAAACTAATTCTGCATGAAGAGCAAACTGAGAAAGAATTGAAACTAATTCTTGAAAAACTTGATTTGGGCAGCCGAAACCTTACCTTGTTTTGCAGATTTTGTGGACCCAGAAAGGAAGAAATTCTTCTCCTCTAATTAACCATGCCTCCTTTCCTTCTTTTACTATGGAAATCATAATAAAATCAGAAAATTTGGGCAGTATAAGGAGTAGATGGCTGGTGGTTGCTTAAAGCCTATCCAAAGGAGGAGAGATTCTATACCAAATAAAAAGAATGATATATAGAATAAAATCATGAGAAAAATACCACCTTAACCCTAGCCCTAGCCCTATTTAAGGATCCTAAAACACCAGCAGGGAGGAGGAGAATCATCTTTGAAAGCTAGAAATCAAGCAAGGAGAGTTTGGAGTATCTGGAAGATTTGAAGAGAAGATTCATTCGGCTCTGCAATTCCTTCAGAGTTTTTTCTTTCTCTTGTTTACTTTGAATTTATTTTCTAGAACTCATTGTTAGGATGATTTTGGAGTTTTATTCAAGTAAACTTGAGTTTGATTTTGTTATGATGAAAAGCTAAATTTCTAGCTAGGGTACCTGATGTAGCTTGAATTAAATTTCAATTCCAGAATCTTGTATTAATTTTCTTTGTTAATACAATTGTTTGTTATTTGCGCTTAATGCTTTTAAGTATTATTATCTTTGGTACTTGATTGATTTCGATTTATAATTGGTACTGGGAAGGAAGATTATAAATTGGAGTTAATAACAAACATCATAGGAATAATAATTGGAGCGGAAGCAGAAGATTTGACCTGTGGGATCTTGAAAATAATCACTGTGCTTGTTGAACTAATTGAAATCTATTTTACTATTGGAAGATAGATTATAAGTTTTAATTAGTATATTTAATAAGACTCGGGAGAGATTATTAAATAATTTAGGATTATTTATCCTTGCATTAATAATTAAATTTAGATTATTAATCGGAATAGCTGGAATTGATAATTGGTCCAAGTGAAATCAGATATACCCTAGTGCTTTATCAATCGAATTTTAATTCAGCTTTCATTGAGTTCTTTAGAGTTAATTTTATTTTCCATTATCATTCAGTTTCGATCGTTTAGATATTAGTAAAATTAGCGTTCATTTTTGGTAATTAAACTCAGTCCTCGTGGGAACGATCTCTTATTTATCATTATATTACTTGAGCGATTTCGTGCACTTGCGAAATAGGCTATCAAGTTTTTGGCGCCGTTGCCGGGGACTGGTGCTTTAATATCAAGAATAGTTGATTTTATTAGTAATCTAGATATTTTATTTCTTAGATATTTAAAAAAAAAAAAATCACTGACATTTCATAATGCTTAACTAATATAGTATAACCAAAAATATAAAAAAAAAAAAATCAAACTTGATTGGACATCTTGTTTCTTTGCATTGCATCTCCAT